>NW_017674375.1:61755-96255 GCF_001879085.1 Nicotiana attenuata
AGCTGCTGACGACCCTCCTCGCTACTTAATTAGTAGTGCGGATAGGCCGGATCACTTTTTGGCCCGCCGTGTAGCCGGGGAGGCTAACGGTTTTGGCTATCTATCTAGATAGATTTGTGATGTTTTTATTTTTTTTGTTCTTCTTTCCTTCTTTGGTTAACTAATTTGTTTGTGTCATACTATAGGATACAGAAATGGCATTAAATTGTAATGACCTCTTGGAAACAATGTTAATTGCGGGGGAGAGGAGGTAGATTAAATGGAGATGAAAGGTGCCTCTTGTACCTCAAGGATAAACGTAGAGGCCGCCAGGCCAATGCAAATGACAATATTCCATGACCCTCCTCCGCAAACCTCCAAAGAGTGGCTCATAGAGTTCTTCTTCCAAACAAGGCTATGCAAGTGTCTATTGTTACGCCCCAGATCCTGGGCGGCAATTCAAATACAATGGATGCTGACATTTTTGGAGCAGCGTGGGTATTCACGGCCGTGCCACTCAAATGCTTACAAAACATCTCAAGGGGTTCGTGGATACCTTGTTGGGGGAGTAAGCAAACCAAATGTGTCCGATGGATGCATCTTCGAATTGAGGCTTATTCTATCTCACTTAAGAGGGAAACATTGGATTGGCTTGAGCGACTCACTAACCATTTCCATCACAACTTGGGATGAGTTGGGGATAATTCATTGCCAAATTTTTCTCACTGGGACACAATGGCAGCACTACCGGATGAAATCTTAGCCTTCAAGCCAGGAGCACCAGAACGCATTGCACGAGACTTGGGAGCGATACATAACTATGGTGAACGAATGCCGCCTACAATGACATGACGAGGCTATGATACAACAGACTTTCCTATCGGGGCATCAATAACAACAAATCAATGCATAGCGAATTTAATTGGCTTGGGGGAAATTTCATGAGCTGCTTATGAAAAGTTGTGCTATTGTTGATGAAATGGCCGACACATCCTCCTTCTGTTTGGCAATGGTAGAGCCAATGTTACCAACAGGGTGACCCACGGTCACTGCATTTGGCATAAGAATACATGACCATGGTCAGGGCTATAGCAGAACTTACAACAACAATGAAAACTTAGCAAGGCGCAGTTGCAACAAGTTCAGAAATCCCCTCGCCAAGTCAATGCTATGGAGGGTGTTAAAACAATTGTGAACAATAGAAGACAGAAGAGGTTCAACAGAAACCAAGGGAATTCAAGATCATTGACAATGATTTTGTGGAGATTCCAAAATGATTGTTTATGATTGGCAGAACGAAGAGGTGCAATATGTGGAATAATTACCAAGGCAAAGAGGCATTCTTCAACCAACAACAACAATGGCGAATCCTAGGGCAATTGGGTACCAACAACAAGGCAACAATAACTGGACAACCAACAGCAAGGGAACAACAATTGGGAATCAAAATAACAAACTGGAACAATAAGGGAAACTGGAGCAACAACAACAATTGGTTGGAAACAACAACAACCAGGGTGGATGGAACAATAACCAAAAGGAAAATCAGAGGAAGGCTTTCCAAAGGCCCCCCAATGTAACCAACAACCGAGCAACCCACCACTTTTTCCATCCCCAGGGTCCAAGGTACACCATATGAAATGGTAGAATTGAAATGATGTTCGAACAGATGAATGAAAAAAGAATGCGGACTCCGAATGCGAACTGGCTTCTCATAATAACTTCAATTAAGGAATTGGAAGGTCCAGCTAGGACCAAATCTCTCAGTCTTTTAAACACAGCGCCCATATTGAGGGTGCTCTACCAAGTGATATGGTGGTGAACGAATGGTATCGCGGAGCAGCTTTACCCGATTTAGGGTCGGGATCGAATTCCACAGAGAGCTAGATATTGGAGTCGGGTATCTATCTAGTGTAGAGTTGCGCGTTTGCTCCAAATTGCACTTCTAAACATTTTTAGGGTTTTTGTTTTACTTCTACTATTTATCAAACTACAAATGGTAAATGCAACTAAATTAAGCTAAGAGTTATAATGCTACGGGTTGTTCAAATGGTTTAAAAGGCACTAGGATAGTGACTTCCGCCTAGGTGGTCAATTGATGGGTACTTGAGTCTAAGGCACGTTTGACATATTTGGGGAGTATGATATAGCCGTTGCACGACTTTACCCACTCTACACCTCTCGGTGGTTCGAGTGATTTTGCCCGAATTGACTTTCTCAGATCAATTTGGTATGCAAATTTGCACGAGCAACTAGGGTTCAAGTCGGATATTACTCTCTCAAGGTTTAACCCTTTAATTGGGGCTATCAATCTCTTGAGTACGCCCCAATTCCTTGTTGGACCAATTTCGGAGACTTAGGCTCTCTTTCTCAAGAAGAGCTCAAGTCAACTCAACACAAACTAGTGTTTGCAACCACTAATTCAGAAACTAACCATGAAATTTGCCCAAATAACAAACACCAATAGTCAATCTAGCCCTAAAATTCAAGACCCATCAATTACCCACACTAGGGTTGAGCCACAACCCTAGCTTATGGGTCTAGCTACTCATAATTAAAGAAGAAAAGCAAGAAATAGATGAAGATAAACTCATATTAATTAATTACAAAGATACAATGATGAAATGTAGATAAAAATGCCCAAAATGGCTACAAACTTCGAACCCACGAGCGCAGCTATGTTCTGATACTATCTGCTTGACCTAAAAATGGAAAAGAAGCTATTTATAATAAGTTGACAATTCTGGACAAAAATACCCCTGCGGGGTTAGTGCGGACCGCACAAAATGGACCACGGTTCGCACTAGGGCTTTGGACTTGAAAAACTACTCTCTGAACCTTGGCATCACGGACCGCAGAGAATGGACTACGGCCGCGGAGGCTTCTAGTGCGATCCGCATAAAAAGGACCGCGGACCGCATTGGCTTGACATCCTGAAATTGTAGCTCTCTGATTCTCCTAACTGCGGACCGCAGAGAATGGACTGCGGCCGCGTTGATCTCAGTGCAGAACGCATAAAATAGTAGTGCGGCCGCACTGCCTCTTGGCCTGAAAATCCACCTCTCTGAATCTCCCAGTGCGGACCGCACGGAATGTAGTGTGGCCGCACTGGCCTTATTTAGCCTGAGCTTTGTCTTGTCTTTGGCGCTTGTGCAAGTTTCACTCCTTTTGAGCTGATTTTTGACATCTTGTCACTTAGTTGATCGGACCTGCAATCAAGCACAACTTGTGAGCCTTTTGGGACTATTTTGTATGAATTTCTAATCAAAGCATAAGCAAGAAGGAGTATAAAATGCGTCAAAATACCTAGTTATCAACCAACAATTAATCTAAATCATATGAATCACCAACTTCTCACAAATTTCATTTCAATTCAAGTGCTCAAGCACCACATTAATCAAATTGGCAACCAAATCATGACACTAAAGCTTCAAAACTTGCCTCATTATCACAAACAATTTTCTTTCGTTCATTCCTCCCAATTGGAGATAGGATTAAGTTCACAACTCAAACATTTCAATTGCCCTCACACTTAAGAGAGAATCCCAACTTATAAATTGCAATTTAAACACACATGTGATATCAAATGGAAAGAATTAACTCTCACTCTCACAAAGATATTCAAATGCACAAAAGTAGTGTCATAGGCTTGCCCTTATTTTAATTCGCCGCCTATTCAAGATCATTTGGTTAGGGATCCCATAAGGACTTTTTGAGCTTGTGATGTAGGTTTAGGGAAGGGTTGGATAAGCATTTGGGATACAAGTGACTACACCCTCCTTGAAAACTATCGGGACATATTCTCATGATTAAGTTGTTCCCGCCGCTACGACAAACAACTATGTAGAAGTATGATTAATGAAAGAGGCATTCTCTTAATCGACCTTGAAGTTCGATGGACCGAGTTCCATGGAAGATTAATATCGAGTGGATGGATTTGCTTTACGGAAGAGCCAAGAACAGCCAATCATGAAGTAATAAGAGAATTTTATGCAAATGTTGTGGAGACCTACTTAAGAATGATTTGGTTGTTACTGCCAGGGGCAAACAAGTCCGCTTTGATCCAGAGCTGATAAATTCATATTACAATCTTCCCAATGCTGACAACCAGGTGTACAAGGATAGATCAAAAGACTTGGGCACACAGTGGTTTGTAGACCATTTGCATGGTGGAAAGATGCCAAACTGGATAAGAAATCACTCAAGAATCGAGTCTTCTGAATTCACTGCCGAGGCCAAAACTTGCCTATCCATCATATGTGCTCGAGTCATGCCTTCACGTAATGAGACCAAGGTGACACTTGAGAAGGCAAGGGTTATTTGTACAATCATAGAGGGAACACCAGTGAATGTGGGACAGCTAGTTGTTGATGAGATAGTAGAGGTTGTTGCAGAGAGGACTAAGAGTTTATTCTTCCCATCCCTTATCACTCACTTATGCTATGAGGTTGGGGTGGAGAAGAGGCCTACAGAAAAGGAAAAGAAACCAGAGAAGCTCATCCATCCATTGTTGAAAAAGGGAGGAGGGAATGCATAGAAGAAAGAAAGATTGATGCAGCATCTCCCTCATTTGGCCAGTGTCTTGACACCATCATTGAGATACCCGATTCTGCCACAGATGCCACAGGTCCTTGTACTGCCATTGTACCACTTGATCAGGGACCTCTCACACTCAGGTATATCTCTCGCTAGGTTTATGGCGTTGAGACACAGGTCCGCCAGCTTGCAGCTGGTCTCCCTTTTGGACTGTTTGGAGAGGGCACATCTGCAGGTCCAGCTAGCCAAGGAGAGGATCCAACTTTGTCAGATCTTGCTAAGGAACAGCAAGCATTAAAGCCAAATTGGGTAAGATTGAGCGGAGGCAGCTGAAGCAGAGAGAACATGAAAAGAAGAAAAGAAAATTCATGACAAAGATGATGAGCACCTTGAGGAAGCTTTGTGGATCAGAGGACGGCTACGAGGATAACTTGGAGCTCTCAGTTCCCAGTATCTCCAGCTCAAAGTGATGCCATTCAGGGAGCACCTCTTTCCTTTTAGCTTGTTTTGTTTAGTTTCATTGAGGACAGTGCAACATTTTAGGTTGGGGTGTCATTTACATGTGCAACATGGTAAACACTTCCTCACATGGAAGTTTTTTACTTAACTCGTTCCAAGAGAACCATAGCAACACACAAGTGAATCCTCACAACCGTAGAAGATGCAATTCTTCAAGTAGTGGCCTAAGCTACCATAGCCCTTTCCGGGATCCGCCTACTCATAGCAGGCCATATCTAGAATATTTCCGAATGAATTCAATTACGACGGCCGAAAAGCCTCACTCGTACCACCACAAATCACTTGCATAACTTAATCACGCTGAAGGAACTGATCACTGCCACCAATATGCCAATTCAATCATGGCTAACCAATCCAACCTCTTCCAATTTATCCTTAATTTCCTTAGAACAATAATAACTTCATTCAACACATAACGCAATCAACCCGAGTGGCCTTGTAACACGAGACCATGCTGTCTCAAATCCCACGAACCATCTCATACCTTCCTTGTGTGCATATTTGCATCTCGACTGGTACATCCATTCTGATAATTCCTCTACGAATCCAAAGTCTTTTTCCCCTTTTCCTCCCAATGCTACACTGCAAGTCAAAACATCATAGAACATTCTGAGCCTCTTATCATAAGCTGCTTCACAAGCCCGATTCCTAAGCACATTGCGGGCTTGAATCCTTAGGCACCGCATTTTTTAACCTTTGAATTCACTAGGACCGTTATTAAGAGTCACCCACTCTGACATGGTCCCAAATATAATCAACTGCAAGGCTCCGCTAGCCCATGACCACACTCTCAAAGAAGCACCCGGCCGAATCACCTTCCTTGCAACTCACTTCTACGCGAAGCATAATTTCTGAGTCTTCCCAAAGCCCGAACATGAATCGATGATGCCAATTATAGAACACATTCTTCAATTCATTTGCTCAAATTGCCACTTATGTTCTTTTCCCTTAGCCGAAATAACTTACCAATACGCCGATAACCCAAAACCTCACAAGAAGATAATCATACAACCCAATCGTAGATGGTAGGACTCTCCCACTTAGCTTGAAGCCACCATTACACAACTTTGGAATCCAACAAGATTCTTTCTTCATTGTTGACAACCAACCCGCCAAGCTCCTCGAAATCTTTCTATGAGCAATTTATGAATACTCTGAATTATTAACCACATTCACATATCCGACCTCCTTACCAGATAGCCAGTAGGATTCTTTGCAGAAGCTTCGCCAACAACGCGACAGCTGATCTGCTCAGAGGAGATAACCCACCTGTGGAGATTACACGCCGACATCTTTTAACGTCGCTGCAAGAGGCACAATCACTACATCATCCATAACCCATCAAGATCCCGTGCTCATCCACCAGCTGCACAAATCCATTCACTCCTCGTGGACATTAACTAAATGTGCGACAATACCTCCCAATTCAAAGTTATGTTGTATCCTTTTTCATATCAAGCAGCTCTTTTCCGTCATATCAAATTTCCCGCCATTAATAGCTGATATTTCAAATTAAGTTCGTAGACCCAGTCACTATCCAACCTGAATCCCAAATCACTCTAGACCTTTTCTCCGGGTGTGTAGTTATCCTGCCACTGATCCCATACGCTACTCTGCCCCTCTCCCACTTTGGGCAAACTCACTTCTTTAAGATGCTACTCGACCTCCACTTCTTACACCTGGCCTTCTAGAAGTTTAACCACCGCATGACACTTCCCACACGTCCTTCCTCATCCCTTGCTGCTCTGCTGATGCCTTAGATCAAAATCTATCTCGGTAGCACTTGAACCAACGGACCGCTACTAACTTTTTATCCTTTCCGAAGATCATCTTTCTCGAGCCGTCAGCATTAGAAATACACATTCAATCCTGAACCGCCGCACCCCGCGATCTCTGACAGCCGCTTCTCCAATACAATCTTACAATATCCTGCCCCAAGGGCGAATTGTAGAAGGTCTTAACACCGGCGAACTTAGTACATTCAACAAGGATAACGGCACCTCCTCACAGATGAAAATTCCACCACGCTCGCAAATACCAAGCCTCGTTACTCCATCAACCCAAATCTAAACATTCTTAGCCGGATTGCCTTTCCCCCGCCGGGAATAAAATATCGAATCCCCAAATCATGCACTGCGTAAACCTCCGTTCGAGTCATTCACTGCCCCAACACGTAGGCAAGCATCCTACAATCACATCAATACTGCGCGACAATCGTTCATAAGCATCATGGCAACTTGTGCCTTGCATCAGAGCTCTCAGAAATACAGCTACCGAGCTGATACGACAGAATTTCCTTCCACAAGGCGACGACAATAGTCAAATCAACTACGCCGGGAGAAGCATCCCGTACCACCTCTGTAGTATCTTTAAAATTTCTCAATGCCTGATTTATAATAAGCGCTCCACATCGCATAACATTGAATAGGAAGGAAATAAGGCATAAGCCTCAAAGGAATCAAACCGCACGATGAGGAATCAAGAAGGGAGGTACTCCTAACAGCCCGTTAGCCTCCCGAATATAAGTACAGACGTCTCCGTAACGATCTGCGAGACTCTACTAGACTTGCTCATGACTCGTGAGACCTAAGGGAACCTAGTGCTCTGATACCATGTTGTCACGACCCAAAATCCACTAAGGGTCGTGATGCGCCGGACTCCATTGTCAGGCAAGCCAACCATAAATACTTAAATAAATTCTCATTTAAATAATTGTGAAAACTCTGATTTTCCTTCAATTTTTCTAGTAAAAGATACTCATTTTAAATTAAATATAAATATCAAGAAGTCAATACAAAGTACCCCATAATCAACCCAGAAACCAGTGTCACAAGTGCATGAGCATTTACTAGAGAATAAAATAAGATACAGTAACTGTCCGGAATACAAGTGGACAGAAATGAAAATACAGCACAATACTCTGAAGGAGACTCTGCTGGCTGCCGGTCGTCTCGATAAATTCAGCTCACCTAAGTCTCCGTACCAGCCATGCCGTTATGCCACTAAGCCGCTAGCCACGCATGAACCTGTTCAACAAAAATGCACAGCAAGTGTAGTATGAGTACGAAAACAACGTGTACTCAGTAAGTATCCCGCCAAATCTCGAAGAAGTAGAGACGAGAGGTCGACTTTGACACTTACTAGTGGTCCAATGACGATACATCAATAATATAACCAATCGAGGGTTTACATAAACATGAATGGAATTCAATAGAGTGAAGCAAGTAAACAATTCTTTCTTTTATATGAAAATTTCCAATTTCCTTTTTCATCATTTATAAGTATATTCTCAAGACGGGAAGAAGCAATATCAACTTCAGTAAATCATAAGGCAAGCAATGCAAGCATGCGCAAATCATGCGAGGACGTACGACCCGATCCAACAATATTTAAACTGTGTACTTCCAGAGGGTCGAATGGCGCGAACCATAGATGCATCTATTACCCCGCTCGCAAATCATACATGCGACGCAGTCAAATTTAAATAAACACTCCAAACAGTCAATCAAGAAACCATCAGGGAATCAATCATCCAATAAAAGGAAGACTCTCTTTTTAAAAGTCAATAAACGACTGTCTAGTTTTTATAAATTCTTTTATACATTTCAATATGTTTTAAGCATTACAATTTGACAACAAGATTTCAAATATTACAAGTAAAACATGCTTTTGGGTCCTAGACTACCCGGACTTAAGCATAATAGTAGCTACGCACGGACTCTCATCACCTCGTCCGTACGTAGCCCCCACAAATAGGAGCACATAACCAATTAACTCACCTACGGGGACAATTCCCTCTTACAAGGTTAGAAAGGAGACTCACCTCGCTCCGAAGTTCCATAACCGGCAATCCACGCCCTTCCGAAGACTCAAATCGATGCAAAAATGCTCCAACACTAGCCAATAATTATGTAAACCATTAATATATGTTCAATTACTCATAATAATCCAATTTGTAACAATTCCTAACCCCGATCGAAAAGTTGACAAAAACGCCCTCGGGCCCACGTGCCCGAATTCCGATATTTTTCGAAGATAAAGTTTACCCATGGCCGCACGAACTCAAATATATAATTTACTCTCAATTTCATGTCCAAAATAGTGGTAATGATCCAAAATATAATTTTCTAGGTCTTCCACCAAAAACCCACAAATTTTCACTAATTTTCATGCTCTAATCCATATATAATCCAAGTATTTAACTCAAAACTAGTAGAAACCACTTGCCTAGACATGGATGACCAAGATGGATCTCCAAAATCGCCCAAAGATCGGCTCCCATGGAGAAAATGGGGTTGAAATGAGCTAAACCCCCGTTTTAAACAACCTTACTAATTCTAGCATTTCCGCACCTGCGGTCACTTGACCGCTTCTGCGGTTTCGCAGGTGCGAGCTACCATCCACTTCTGCGGTCCTCCTCCTAGCTTCAGCTTGCGCATATGCGCTTCTCCTTCCGCAGGTGCGGTCACGCATCTGCGACAAAACGACCGCATCTGCGGTCCCAGCCTGGCCGGCTATTTCCACTTCTGCGACCCAAGGGCCGCTTCTGCGGCTCCGCATCTGCGGCCCAAGCCTCGCAGGTGCGGCTACACCAGAAGGCAGCTGATCACTTCTTCTTCAAATTCCAAAATTGATCCGTTAACCATCCGAAATCCACCCGATGCCCCCGGGACCCCAACCAGTCCCAAAACACATTACGGACTCGCTCGTGGCCTCAAATCATATCAAACAACGCTAAAATCACGAATCACACCCCAAATCAAACTTGATGAACTTGAGAAATTCAAACTTTAACATTCGATGTAGAAACCTATCAAATCACATCCGATTGACCTCAAACTTTTGCACAAAAGTCATATTCGACACTACAGACCTACTCCAACTTCCGGAATTGGAATCCGACCCCGATATCAAAAAGTCCACTTCCGGTCAAACTCCTCAAAAACCTTCAAATTTCTATCTTTAGTCAAATGACTCCAAAATGACCCACGGACCTCCGACTTCACTTCCGATCGTGCTCCCAACACCATAATCACCATACGGAGCTATTCCCAGACTCGGAATCCCAATCAGACATTGATAAAACTGAAATGCACTTCAACCCAAACTTATGAAATTCTTCCAAAATGCTAACTTCCACAATAGGTGCTGAAACATTCCCGGGTCTTCCAAAACCCGATCTAGACATACGCCCAAGTCCAAAATCATCATACGAACCTGCTGGAACCTTCGAATCCTGATTTCGAGGTCGTTTACTCAAAAATCCAGTCTTAGTCAATTCTTTCAACTTAAAGCTTTCGAAATGAGAATTCTCTTTCCAAATCAACTCTGAACTTCCGGGAATTCAATTCCAACCGTGCGCACAAGTCATAATACCTGAAATGAAGCTTCTCATGGCCACAAACTGCTGAACGACGCGCTAGAGCTCAAAACGACCGGTCGGGTCGTTACATCCTCTCCCACTTAAACATACGTTCGTCCTCGAACGTGCTAAGAACTGCGTTGGAGTTGTCTGAAATCACAGTTAAACACCTTGTGCACCTACCCGTGCTACCACAACTCAGATGAGCACATTAGCTCGAGCAAATCTGAGGATATTCTCTTTTATTCAAACAAATGAGCCCTAGAGCCCAGTTTCAACATCCGAAATTCTCTGCCAGGCCTGCTCCCAATATAAGAACACTGTATAAGTCACCACACGAGGTACCAAAACGTGACTGCATACCTTTGCCGAATTCTCACCATGCACCACATCATTCACAGGACCATAATAACATCATCTGATCATACTAACCAACATCCCCCGAATCTAATGCTCACAACACACCTCATGATATCTATAAGTCTTGTTCCAACTCTCGCAACACCGCGACGATAGAAGAGACGTGTAAAAATCCATAACCAACCGCCAAGTCAACAAATCATTGAGGTTACACTCCTGACAAGAACATTACCTCATTCTGAACCAAATAATGATCTTTGCTCTTTAATATACTTCATACAATCCGATCGCACTGATCCTAGATCTAATAACCTTGTCTCACCCAGTACGAACTGCTCAGGCAACAAGTCACCCCTGACATGACCAAAAGTCCCATATGATGCCACAACGTGCCAATAGGCTACCAACTCGAACGCGATACATAAGAAATACGAGCTCTAGAAGGGACTACTCCACTCACACAGCTGAATATGAACTCACCTCCGAAAATGGAAACAAACACACAGAGTAGAATATAAGGGACTGTAATTATCATCACATTGTTGCGGCGTGCAACCCGATCCAAACAACATACTCATGGCAGCGTGCCACCCGATCCACACATAAAATTCACATAAGGAGATACACATCGAGATAAATTGCTCATTACAATGCCATACCGAATATCGATCATGAGCACGCTAAGTGCATAATACCATCCCTGAGGGGACATATAGCGCCATAAGCTAATAAACTCAAGCACAACTGAGGTGCGATATATGTTCTGAAACTAAAGAGCCATCCTGCTCACATAACACCATCGCTACACGGAACCTCAACACATAAGAAATCTACCAAGCCGTACGCAACTCACACGGCACAATATAGCATTACATGAAATAGCTGACAACAAAATGGCATCCAACGTCCGAATACTCCTCCATAAGGAGAGCTATGCTGAAATGAACACATTTGGCCTGATATAGAGCCCATATTCATATTTAAATCCATCCACAGACCTTAAGCCGATCTGATCGTACCGAACTAGGCCAATAATCTCTTCTGGGTCCATAATAACCCCTTTTTCCCATAACACACAAGAACAACCATCATAACCGAAGTAATCCTCCACAGTCCACAACCCAATAAACCGAGTGCCCTCCAAGCATAAATTCTCAAATTAACGATATCACCACAATCTTCATACTTGGTCTCATTCTTCAATCAATCAAGTGACTACATGCCACACTTATACAATCTTCCCGTGAAACACGCTCCCACGACCTTCCGTAACAGATAACAAGTCTGCATATCCATGCCACCGGCTGCACTAACGCTGAAAAGCGATCAAGAATCCATAACCAGGATACAAAGCCTCTTTCACAAAACACCGATCCGAGGTGACGCTGAAGACAATGCCAGCTTACTCTAATCATTCAAACCCCCTTTCATGCTCATCCGAGCTCGTGACATCCTTGTCAACACCAAACCGCAACCTTGATCCTCACTTTCAAATTTCATACCGCTTACTACACCTAACAAGCCAGCATGCGATAGTACAAGAATTTCATCACAACTCCTGAACCACTAACATGGTAAACACTTCCTCACATGGAAGCTTTTTACTTAACTCGTTCAAAGAGAACCATAGCAACACACGAGTGAATCCTCACAACCGTAGAAGATGCAATTCTTCAAGTAGTGGCCGAAGCCACCATAGCCCTTTCCGGGATCCGCCTACTCATAGCAGGCCATAATACTAGAATACTTCCGAATGAATTCAATTACGACGGCCGACAAGCCTCACTCGTACCACCACAAATCACTTGCATAACTTAATCACACTGAAGGAACTAATCACTGCCACCAATATGCCAATTCAATCATGGCTAACCAATCCAACCTCTTCCAATTTATCCTTAATTGCCTTAGAACAATAATAACTTCATTCAACATATAAAACACTCAACCCGAGTGGCCTTGTAACACGAGACCATGTTGTCTCAAATCCCACGAACCATCTCATACCTTCCTTGTGCGCATATTCGCATCTCGACTGGTACATCCATTCTGATAATTCCTCTACGAATCCGAAGTCTTTTTCCCCTTTTCCTCCCAATGCTACACTGTAGGTCAAAACATCATAGAACATTCTGAGCCACTTATCATAAGCTGCATCACGAGCCCGATTCCTAAACACATTGCGGGCTTGAATCCTTAGGCACCGCATTTTTTTAACCTTTGAATTCACTAGGACCGTTATTAAGAGTCACCCACTCTGACATGGTCCCTAATATAATCAACTACAAGGCTCCGCTAGCCCATGACCACCCTCTCAAAGAAGCACCCGGTCGAATCACCTTCTTTGCAACTCACTTCTACGCGAAGCATAATTCCTGAGTCTTCCCAAAGCTTGAACATGAATCGATGATGCCAATTATAGAACACATTCTTCAATTCCTTTGCTCAAATAGCCACTTATGTTCTTTTCCCTTAGCCGAAAAAACTTACCAATACGCCGATAACCCGAAACCTCACAAGAAGATAATCATACAACCCAATCGTAGGCGGTGGGACTCTCCCACTTAGCTTGAAGCCATCATTACGCAACTCTGGAATCCAACAAGATTCTTTCTTCATTGTTGACATGATCTAGCACAACCAACCCGCCAAGCTCCTCGAAATCTTTCTGTGAACCATTTATGAATACTCTGAATCATCAACCACATTCATAGGTCCGACCTCCTTACCAGATAGCCAGTAGGATTCTTTGCAGAAACTAACTTTTTAACCTTTCCGAAGATCATCTTTCTCGAGCTGTCAGCATTAAAAATACACATTCAATCCTGAACCACCGTACCCCGCGATCTCTGATAGCTGCTTCTCCAATACTATCTTATAATATCCTACCCCAGGGGCGAATTGTAGAAGGTCTTAACACCAGCGAACTTAGTACATTCAACAAGGATAACGGCACCTCCTCACAGATGAAAATTCCACCACGCTCGCAAATACCAAGCCTCGTTACTCCATCAACCCTGAACATTCTTAGCTCGATTGCCTTTCCCCCGCCGGGAATACAATACCAGATCCCCAAATCACATCGAGTAAACCTCCCTTCGAGTCATTCACTGCCCTGACACGTAGGCAAGCATCCTACCATCACATCAATACTGTGCGACAATCGTTCATAAGCATCATGGAAACTTGTGCCTAGCCTCAAAGCTCTCAGAAATACAGCTACTGAGCTGGAACGACAGAATATCCTTCCACAAGGCGACGACAATAGTCAAATCAACTACGCCGGGAGAAGCATCCCATACCACCTCTGTAGTATCTTTAAAATTTCTAAATGCCTGATTTATAGTAAGCGCTCCACGTCGCATAAGATTGAATAGGAAGGAAATAAAGGCGTAAGCCTCAAAGGAATCAAACCGCACGATGAGGAATCAAGAAGGGAGGCACTCCTAACAGCCATGTAGCCTCCCGAAGATAAGTACAGAAGTCTCCGTACCGATCCGCGAGACTCTACTAGACTTGCTCATGACTCGTGAGACCTAAGGGAACCTAGTGCTCTGATACCATGTTGTCATGACCCAAAATCCACTAAGGGTCGTGATGGCGCCGGACACCGTTGTCAGGCAATCCAACCATAAATAGTTAATTAAATTCTCATTTAAATAATTGTGAAAACTTTGATTTTCCTTCAATTTTTCTAGTAAAAGATACTCATTTGAAATTAAATATAAATGTCAAGAAGTCAATACAAAGTACCCCATAATCAATCCAGAACCTGGTGTCACAAGTGCATGAGCATTTACTAGGGAAAAAAATAAAATACAGTAACTGTCCGAAATACAAAGTGGACAGAAATGAAAATACAGCACAATACTCTGAAGGAGACTCTGCTGGCTGCGGGTCGTCTCGATAAATGCAGCTCACCTAAGTCTCCGTACCAGCCATGCCGCTATGCCACTAAGCCGCTAGCCACGCATGAACCTGTTCAACAAAAATGCATAGCAAGTGTAGTATGAGTACGAAAATAACGTGTACTTAGTAAGTATCCCGCCTAATCTCGAAGAAGTAGAGACAAGAGGTCGCACTAACTAGTGGTCCAATGATGATACATCAATAATATAACCAGTCGAGGGTTTGCATAAACATGAATGGAATTCAATAGAGTGAAGCAAGTAAACAATTCTTTCTTTTATATGAAAATTTCCAATTTCCTTTTTCATCATTTATATGTATATTCTCAAGACGGGAAAAAGCAATATCAACTTCAGTAAATCACAAGGCAAGCAATGCAAGCATGCGCAAATCATGCCGAGGACGTACTGCCCGATCCAACAATATTTAAACTGTGCACTGCCAGAGGGTCGAATGGCGCGAACCATAGATGCATCTATTACCCTGCTCGCGAATCATACATGCGACTCGATCAAATTTAAATAAACACTCCAAACAGTCAATCAAGAAACCATCAGGGAATCAATCATCCAATAAAAGGAAAACTCTCTTTTTAAAAGTCAAGAAACGAATGTCTAGTTTTTATAAATTCTTTTATACATTTCAATATGTATTAAGCATTACAATTTGACAACAAGATTTCAAATATTACAAGTAAAACATGCTTTTGGGTCCTAGACTACCCGGACTTAAGCATAATAGTCGCTACGCACGGACTCTCATCACCTCGTGCGTACATAGCCCCCACAAATAGGAGCACATAACCAATTAACTCACCTATGGGGACAATTCCATCTTACAAGGTTAGAAAGGAGACTCACCTCGCTCCGAAGTTCCATAACCGGCAATCCACGCCCTTCGAAGACTCAAATCGATGCAAAAATGCTCCAACACTAGCCAATAATTATGTTAACCATTAATATATGTTCAATTACTCATAATAATCCAATTTGTAATAATTCCTAACCTCGATCGAAAAGTTGACAAAAACGCCCTCAGGCCCACGTGCCCAGATTCCGATCAGCCAAAAATCCGCTACCGGGTGTAGAATACCTGAATCTACACACATGGTGCAGGGAGTCAAGTGAGTACTCCAACTCAGTGAGTAATAATCATAAATAAAGACTGAGCGATAAGAAATCACGAAAAGAGCATCAACATGCTGTATAGAAGCAGTTTAAAAAAAACCAGGAAGAAAGCAATGAAGCTGTAAAATCCTTTAAAACATCTTAGCTCATTTTAAACTCTTTTGAAAATGACTTTTTCAACAGTTGCGCAAATGAATGCATAATAACTAGTGCAGATAAGCACAGAAATCCGCCCCTCAGGCACAAATAAATAATTAAGCAAGTAAATGACAGGCAAATAAGAAAGATAAGCACATAAGGTTCGCCCCTCGGGCACAATGTCAACAAATCCGCCCCTCGGGCAATATCTCAAAATAGTACCAGCCCCTCGGGAAATCACACAGAACAATACCAGCCCCTCGGGCTATATCACACATCACACTGGGTACCCGCGCTCACTGGGGGTGTGCAGACTCCTGGAGGGGCCCCTTACGGTCCAAGCGCAATAACAAGCCATCTCGTGGCATCATAAACAGGTCCTCGACCTCATATCAATATCAAGCCACCTCGTGGCGTCCAATCTTAGGCCCTCGGCCTCATAATCAAATCACTGTATCACCACTACGGCGTACAGCCCGATCGCAAAGATATGTACCACCCCTGCGGCGTGCAGCCCGACCCAAAAAGATATCCTCACAACACAAGCCCTCGGCCTTACTCAGTCAAAATCACATAAGCCTCTCGGGCAGCAGTAAAACAGTATTTCTCAGCCCAAAACATAATTTAAATATCATTTGAGTACTAAAACAGAGTAAACACGGCTGAGTTTTGAAAACAGTGGAAATAACATGATTGAGTTCAAGTATAAAGTCAAAACAGTGAGGAAACATCAACAACAATCCCGGAAGGGTTCAAATAATTAGCACAGAGCCCAAATATGGCATTCAGCCCAAATAATGACGATAGCAAATAGATTTCAATCAAATACGCGGTAAAATCATCAATCGAGATGGACCAAGTCACAATCCCCAATAGTGCACGACCCCACGCTCGTCATTAAGCGTGTGCCTCACCTCAATATAGCACTACGATGTGCAATCCGGAGTTTCAAACCCTCAGAACATCATTTACAATCATTACTCACCTCGATCCGGTCCAAACTCTAGCCCGCGATGCCTCGCCCGCACTAATCGACCTCCGGATGCTCCAAATCTAGCCACAATCAGTATATAATCATTAAAATATGCTAAGGGAACGAAGCTCACTCGAAATATCCAATTTAACATCAAAATCCCGAAATTGCTCAAACCCGGCCCCCCGGGACCACATCTCGAAATCCAATAAAATTAACATCAATGGAATCCTCATCCTCTCACGAGTTCATACACATCAAGAACATCAAAATCGGACCTCAAATGGCCCCTCAAATCCCAAATTTTTGGTCTCCAATTTCAAGCCCTAGTTCTTCAATTTTAGGCTTAGATTCCATGCTTTACTAGGTGAAATTCACATAATAATCGAGTATTGAGTTCAAAAATCTTACCTCCAAGTGATTCCCTTCGATTCTCTCTTCAAATCCTTCACAAAAGGTCCAAAACTTGCTCAACAATGGAGAAAATAGACCAAAAGTCGCGGACAAGGGCTATAAGAACATTCTGCGCAGGCTTTAAAAGCCTTCTTCGCGAACGCGGGATGATCATCGCGTTCGCAATGAACAAAACACCAGCCATCAACAATTTGCTCTATGCGTTCGCGGCACCAGCCTCGCGAACGCGATACACACTGGATACTGAACTACGCGAATGCGGCCCAATACTCGCGAACGCGATTAATAACCTGACCTCAAACCCAGCCGACCACTTTCCTTCTAATAATGGCCAAAGGACATCACTAGGAACTCATAATGGCCATATCTAGTCCGGAATGCAGTCTTCGGAACATCCGAGTCCCGAATCTTCAGCTGATGATACCCTGACCTCAGGTCAATCTTAGAGAACACCCTAGCACCCTGTAGCTGGTCAAACAAATCATCAATACGAGGCAACGGGTACTTGTTCTTGATGGTGACCTTGTTCAACTGGTGGTAATCCATGCACATCCGCATGGTCCCGTCCTTCTTCTTCACAAATAGCACTGGTGCGCCCCAATGTGATACATTGGGCCTGACAAACCCCTTGGCTAACAACTCCTCTAACTGCTCCTTCAGCTCCTTCAACTCCTTAGGAGCCATACGGTATGGTGGAATGGATATAGGCTGAGTGCCTGGAGCCAAATCAATACAGAAATCAATATCGCGATCCGGAGGCATGCTAGGAAGATCAGAAGGAAAAACATCAGCGAACTCTCGGACTGCTGGCACTGAATCAATTATCGGAGACTCTGCAGTGACGTCTCGAACATAAGCTAGATAGGCCAAACACCCCTTCTCGACCATGTGTCGAGCCTTCAGGAAAGAAATAACCCTGCTAGGCATATCAACCGCGGAACCCTTCCACTCCAGTCTCGGCGGTCCTGGCATCGCTAGTGCAACAGTCTTGGCATGGCAATCAAGGACGGCGTGATATGGAGATAAACCAATCCATGCCTAAGATGACCTCAAAATCAATCATATCGAGCAACAAAAGATCAGCTCTAGTCTCGAGACCGCAGAAAGTGACCACACAGGACCGGTAGATCCGATCCACAACCACAGAATCACCCACAGGAGTGGATACATGAACAGGAACACCCAAGGGCTCAGGAGAAATAACCAGGAAGCGAGCGAACAGAGATGATACATAAGAATAAGTAGACCCTGGATCAAATAATACCGAAGCATCCCTACCACCAACGGGAATAATACCTGTGATGACGGCATCTGAGGCCAATGCATCCGGCCTGGCTGGAAGAGCATAGAACCTGGCTGGAGCGCCGGCTGTCTGACCTCCACCTGACTGAGTAGTAGCTGGCTGACCTCTCCCTGTCTGGCCTCCACCTCGAGGACGGCCTCTACCCGTCCGCCCTCCACCTCTAGGTGGCTGGGCGGCTGATGCTGGAGTCGTGGGCTGCTGACCCTGCTGCACTGCCTTACCCCGAAGTCTGGGGCAATGCCTCCTCATGTGACCAGGATCCCCGCACTCAAAGCAACTCCGTGGTGCGGCGACCTGCTGCCCGGAGGGCTGACCCCGATGACCTGAAAATCCACTAGAAGAAGCCTGAATAGCCGGTGGACGGTATGAACCCTCCGTCATAGCACTGAAATGAGGACCGGAAGAATCTGGAGGACCTGAATACCCACTGGAGGTACCCTGAATAGCTGGAGGGCGATAAGAACTCTCCGTCATGGCGCTAAAATAGGAACGCGCTGGAGCACCCCGAGCAGGTGGTGGTGCTGAAACTGGGGGCCTACTGGACTGACCCCTAGCGAACTGACCTCTACCCCTAGCTGGGGCGCCTCTAAACTCTCCGGAGAATCTGGCCCTCTTATCTTGCTGCATCTGCTCTCTACCCCTCAGACGATAACCCTCAATCCTGCATGCAATCTCAACCACTAGCTGGTACCATGTACCCATCTCTACCTCTCGAGCCATACCAGACCGGATGGTGGGATATAATCCCGCAACAAACCTCCGCACTCTCTCTGCCTCTGTGGGAAGTATCATAAGTGCATGGCGAGACAACTCAGAGAACCTCGCCTCGTAGTCGGTCACTGACATCTGACCCTGCTCTAGGAGCTCAAACTGATACCGCAGCTCTTCCCTCTCTGAGGGCGGAATGTATCGATCCAAGAATAACTGAGTGAACTGACCCCAAGTGAGGGGAGGAGAACCTGCTGGCCTGCCAAGTACATAGGACTGCCACCATCTACGTGCTCTGCCCTCAAGCTGAAAAGTAGTGAAGTTAACTCCATGCGACTCCAATTCCTCATGTTGTGCAGCCTGTCCCTGCACCTGTCTATGAAGTCCTGAGCATCCTCATGACGCTCACCCCCGAAGACTGGAGGATGAAGCCTGGTCCATCTATCTAATAGCTTCTGTGGATCACCATCCACAGCTGGCCTAGGCTGGGGTGCCACTGCAGCAACTAGCTGAGCCCCATCTGCGGGTAGTACACCCGGAGTCTGATATACTGCAGATGCATAGCCTGGAGCCTGAGCAGTAGGGGTCTGGGCTCCCCCTCCTGCCTGTGAAGTGGCTCGATCTGCTGGAAATAAACCAGCCTGAGTCATAGTGTCCATGAATCGTAGCATGCGGCCCATGACCTCCTGATATCCCGGTGCTGTCATAAAATCCGCCGGGGTAGGCTCAGCCGCGGGCACCTCGCCCTGCTCCTCGATAATAGGGTCCTCCACATGATCTGCCGGTGGTACAACTGGAACGGCTCTGGGACGCCCTCGTCCCCTACCACGGGCCGTGCCGTCCCTCGGCCTCTCGCAACGGGGGGAGCCGCTCCTCCCGGGTCCGGACGTCGGTGGTACGAGTTCTCACCATCTGTGAGAGAATAGAAGAGGGAAATTAAGTACCCTAAGCACTGCACGACAGGAAACGAANCAAATCATCAATACAATCAGAATTTCACATTTATTCTCTGAATAAGCCCGAACAAGCTGTAATAAACCATACCAGCTAACTCAGGAGCAATCACATGATATACCCCATAACTCAAACACTTGTAGCGATGACTTCTAATCACAACAGCTACACACAACAACCGAATACCGATAGAAAACCTCTTATCAACTCAGGTCTCATCCCAACACTCTCATATACTGCCTGTGATAAATAAAACACATAGTAAACCATAACCATTTATTAGATCTACCATTCATGAAGCCTCTTCTCCTTTAGCAACAACCATAGCAAATTTCTGAGCCAACCCTCGATATTTATCCTTCCAACGTGCTAAAAATTGAATCCTCTCATATTCATTAATGATCCCAACGAACTCATCTAATCACACACAATCACTCTGGTGACATGGCACCTCAATGCACACTAAAGCTGTAACTTGCACAATCCGCGCACCAATAAGAAACAATCCGAACATACTCAACTCATGATAATGACCCAAATGAAAAAGTTGTACCTCAAGCTCACCGGTACCACCACAACACAAAGCTCAGAACCCGTCTCACATCTTAGAAATAGAACACACGAATCTAACCCGCAAGGTCATATCTCCATATCGCTTCGCTGCAATGCGCGATCCTATCCAAATACTGCTCCACATGAAACACCTCAAGTCACTCTGCTCGAAATTGACGACCACGCGCAATCGATGTCTAGAACCAAAGCAAATCATCATACCCACAGTGAAGCAAATACATAACACTACTCAACCCAAAAGGATATAACCGATACGCTATCCGCCGAGCAATATCCAATACTCTTTGCCGCTCGACTTCCACTAAGAAACCCCCAATGGAACCACACCATTTGTGCCTATACTCAACAATCATAACGCCTCGCAACACAGAAAAGGTAACTCATAGATCTCCCCAGATTACTAATAAGCTCAACAACAACCGAATCAACACATCCCTCCACAATACAATCCGGAGCCAACCAAGCCGACTCAAATCAGAACACGCATCCACATTAACCTGCCAACGAACTCCTTATCAAGGAAATCATGAAGCTGCTCCTTCAACTCCTTTAACTCTGTCTGTGCTATACGATATGATGCCCGGCATTAAATCAGTACCAAAATTAACAACCTTGCCTGGCGACATGCCCGGCCACAAGAAACACGTCCGAAAAGTCCCTCACAACCGGAACTGAATCAATATGAGGAGCCTCTGCACTGACATCCATCACGAGAGCCCAAATAAGGAAGACAATCCTTCCCAGCCCTCCGTTGGGCCTTCGAAACTTGAAACCACTCTACCAAGAACATAATCCGTCGAACCTCGCCACTCAATCTGTGGCATTCCCGGCATTGCCAACATTGCCGCCTTAGCGCAATAGTTCAGAATAAGACAACACGAAAACAACAAGTCTATACCCAGTATTACATCCAAGATTTAACATACCCAGCAGCAAAAGATCCACTCGAGTCTCCAAACCCTGATAGTCATTACACGGTGCCGATACACATGACCCGTAACCACAACATAGCCTGAATATGAGAACTCCCAGTCTCCAACTCCATATAGCACCCGAATCACCATACCTGATCCCAATTCCGACATCCGAATGCATACTACACCTCAAACACCCCATCATTCCACGAAAGATACTCTAAAATTCCCCTGATCATCTGAAGCTCATTTCTCTAATCATTTGAAACTGCCCGTGCTACCTAGGAATTTCATGGCTTCCCGTTCAGAACTAAACCATAACCTTACACACGCAAATCTTAATCCTCCATAACATACCGCATATACCATACCACCCTAGGGTAACATGAGAACTTCATCTCACTTCCGAGCCACAAACATCTACGTACCCAACTAGTCAAGAACTTTCCATTAATCCCATCTAGAAGAAAATCACTATACATCTCAAGCGCCTCGCGCCAGCAGAAAATATACATCTCTAATCGCGGTAGAAATCAACAAGAACTCTCCGACTCCCCTTGCACAAAAACCAATTCTGACAGGACTGAGTCCTCCTAACTCAATCAACCTACGCAGGCCACTAAAACCCAAGAGCATTACCGCGAAATACCCGAAAAAACTCATTACCTCGTAACCACCCAGCGAACTAATCATATCCTTACCATACCGATCTGGCCTACTACCAAGCTATCCCATCTAACCGAGCTCCCTTCTGATTTACCTTCAATTGATGCTCCTTCTTGCCATAACATCTCATTTCCTCAACCCAAACTCACCATACGAGACCCAAGCATAATACCACACAGCCTACGGCTCATAACCCGGCGAATACTCTTTTAAATGTTCTCAAAAGCACCACATTGAAGATACCTACCGTGAAAGGACTCACTGCGAATCTAACGCCATTACCTTCACCTTCCCGATACTGATATATAGAATCCCATAATTATATAGAAATACCACAAGTCTTGCCATCTTCCACTGAAAACTCAGTTTGTAGCCATAAGTACAACTTGTAAATTTCCACTTGTTACATGTAAAACCCAGAACGCATTGGAACCATTCTCTATAGTCACCCACTCTACCCAAACTGCAATTAGCCCGATCAAAAGGACCGAACAACCTGCGCCTCATTAGCACTTCTGACACTGCAGCATATAACCTTACCTTGATGCTACCAAGCCACTCCCTTTCCTATGCACTGAGCATTCTTTATCAACAACAACTCGAGACATTCCGTGATTTTCAAGCACCTATGAAGCATCCTATCATCTTTGTCAAAATTTTCCTTTACTCGAGACAACCTTAGTCTTAGTCTCCATAAGCCATAACTGATTCACCAGTACG
This sequence comes from Nicotiana attenuata, assembly GCF_001879085.1. NCBI lineage: Eukaryota > Viridiplantae > Streptophyta > Magnoliopsida > Solanales > Solanaceae > Nicotiana > Nicotiana attenuata. The sequence continues at coordinate 84,911 of NW_017674375.1, forward strand.
CTTCAAACTGGAACTAACATAGCACATAACCGTGCAATCAGCTAATCAATAGCAAACTCCCCCACTTGGCTCGAAGCCATAGATCTGCCTCCGATCAGCCAAAAACCCGCTACCTGGTGTAGAATACCTGAATCTACACACATGGTGCAGGGAGTAAAGTGAGTACTCCAACTCAGTGAGTAATAACCATAAATAAAGACTGAGCGATAAGAAATCACGAAAAGAGCATCAACATGCTGTATAGAAGCAGTTTAAAAAAAAACCAGTAAGAAAGCAACGAATCTGTAAAATCCTTTAAAACATCTTAGCTCAATTTGAACTCTTTTGAAAATGACTTTTTCAACAATTGCGCAAATGAATGCAGAATAACTAGTGCAGATAAGCACAGAAATCCGTCCCTCGGGCACAAATGCACAATTAAGCAAGTAAATGACAGGCAAATAAGAAAGATAAGCACATAAGGTTCGCCCCTCGGGCACAATGTCAACAAATCCGCCCCTCGGGCAATATCTCAGAACAGTACCAGCCCCCCGGGCAATCACACAGAATAATACCAGCCCCTCGGGCTATATCACACATCACACTAGGTACCTGCGCTCACTTGGGGTGTGCAGACTCCTGGAGGGGCCCCTTACGGCCCAAGCGCAATAACAACCCATCTCGTGGCATCATAAACAGGTCCTCGACCTCAAATAAATATCAAGCCACCTCGTGACGTACAATCTCAGGCCCTCGGCCTCATAATCAAATCAGTGTATCATCGCTGCGGCGTGCAGCCCGATCCCAAAGATATGTATCACCGCTGCGGCGTGCAGCCCGACCCAAAAAGATATCCTCACAACACAAGCCCTCGGCCTTACTCAGTCAAAATCACATAAGCCTCTCGGGCAGCAGTAAAATAGTATTTCTCAGCCCAAAACTTCATTTAAATATCATTTGAGTATTAAAATAGAGTAAACATGGCTGAGTTTCGAAAAGAATGGAAATAACATGACTGAGTTCAAGTATAAAGTCAAAATAGTGACAAAACATCAACAACAATCCCCGAAGGGTTCAAATAATTGGCACGCAGCCCAGATATGGCATTCAGCCCAAATAATGACGATAGCAAATAGATTTCAATCAAATACGTGGTAAAATCATCAATCCGGACGGACCAAGTCACAATCCCCAATAGTGCACGACCCCACGCTCGTCATTAAGCGTGTGCCTCACCTTAATATAGCACTGCGATGTGCAATCCGGGATTTCAAACCCTCAGAACATCATTTACAATCATTACTCACCTCGATCTGGTCCAAACTCTAGCCCGCGATGCCTCACCCGCACTAATCGACCTCCGGATGCTCCGAATCTAGCCACAATCAGTATATAATCATTAAAATATGCTAAGGGAACGAAGCTCACTCGAAATATCCAATTTAACATCAAAATATCGAAATTGCTCAAACCCGGACCCTCAGGCCCACGTCTCGAAATCCAATAAAATTAACATCAATGGAATCCTCATCCTCTCACGAGTTCATACATATCAAGAACATCAAAATCGGACCTCAAATGACCCCTCAAATCCCTAATTTTTGGTCTCCAATTTCAAGCCCTAGTTCTTCAATTTTAAGCTTAGATTCCATACTTTACTAGGTGAAATTCACATAATAATCGAGTATTGAGTTCAAAAATCTTACCTCCAAGTGATTCCCTTCGATTCTCTCTTCAAATCCTTCACAAAAGTTCCAAAAATTGCTCAACAATGGAGAAAATAGACCAAAAGTCGCGGACAAGGGCAATAAAAAAATTCTGCCTAGGCTTTAAAAGCCTTCTTCGCGAACGCGGGATGATTATCGCGTTCGCGATGAACAAAACGCCAGCCATGAACAATTTTCTCTATGCGTTCGCGGCACCAGCCTCGCGAACGCGATACACACTGGATACTGAACTACGCGAATGCGGCCTAATACTCGCGAACGCGATTAATAACCTGAACTCAAACCCAGCTGACCACTTCCCTTCTATGCGAACGCGACATTAACCTCGCGAACGCGATGCACAAGACTCCAGCCCTTCGCAAACGCATAACCTTCATCGCGATCGCGAAGGCCAATTCCTCAACCTCACCAGATAACCCTTCGCGAACGGGAGGACCTACTCGCGGACGCGAAGGTCAATTTTCCTGAAACCCTTCAGCAGTTTTCCGCAACTTTTGAAAACAAGAAATGGCCCGATTGACCACCCAAAACTCACCCGAGGCCCTCGGGACCTCAACCAGATATGCCAACATATCCAATAGTATCATTCAAACTTGTTTCAATCATCAAAACACCTCAAACAACATCAAATCACCCAAAACACATCGGGTTCAAGCCTAAGTTTCTAAAATCTTCCGAAATACACTTTTGATCAAAAACCCAACCAAACCACGTCTGAAAGACCTGAAATTTTGCACACACATCCCAAATGACACAACGGAGCAACTGCAACTCTCGGAATTCCATTCCGACCCCTGGATCAAAATTTCACCTACCAACCTGAAATCGCCAAAATATCAACTTCGCCAATTCAAGCCTAATCCTTCCACGGACTTCCAAAATGCATTCCGATCACGCTCCTAAGTCCCAAGTCGCCTAACGGAGCTAATCAAATCATAAAATTTCCGATCCGAGATCATATACAAACAAGTCAAATCTTGGTCAAGCCTTTCAAAATTCAAGCTTCAAACTGAGAACTGTTCTTCCAAATTCATTCCGATTACCCTGAAAACCAAAACCAACGGTTTACATAAGTCATAATATACTACACGTGGCAAGTCATGCCCGAGAACTGGCGAGCAAAGTGCAAAAACTCAAAACGACCGGTCGGATCATTACAGTATTACATTAAGTGGGTTACACTCCATATTTATAAACTACCTGCAGGCCAATACCAAAAGCAACAATTTGAAGATTCAGGGACTAAATTTATCAGTCAAGGAAAAAGGGCATAGATAAAATAGCCTAAGAGCAAAAAAAAGGAAATGTAATTAACAAAATTTCCAATAGTAAAAATATAGTTTAACCACTATTACATTTAATGGGCTAACAACAAACGACTATCAGAAATAGTAGCACAGGTTTTGAAGAAGGAGGAGGAGGAGGAGGAGGAGGAGGAGGAGGCTCTAAGTGGCATATATAGGGATTTCAACTTACTTTATTAGTAAAAAGTTGAAGACTGGTAAAAGTTGAAAGAGCACTTTACCTTCAAAGTGATGAAGTTGCTGAAACTCCAAGTGCAAGTGCATTGGTCACTTCCTCTGTGAGAGAGAGCAGCACAGCATTTGCTTTACGCATGGTCGGGTCATATTACTCAGTCTTTTTCCCCCATATTTTTTGGATTTATTATAACATAGGTTAACTAAAAATTACAAATTATGCCTCTGGTCAACCATCTTCCCTTTTTTAAACTAGTAGGGTAGCCCGTGCTGCACACGAGCCTCAGCCTAAGAACACATATGTAAGTGTTTGAACAGCAAACTAAGCTTCCATAAGCTTTCAATTATTCTTGTATAGACATTATTCACTTTCCAGCATACTCGTAATACACCTATTACAAAACAAATGAAATGGATTAGTCCACAAATCTAACAATTGAAATCAAAATGTTGTATAAGACGGAACGATTTTAATATAAAATGTGTAGGGCTGGGAAACCTTACATCCATGATTTTAGAAAGTCCACCAATAGTTCATTCTTCAAATTTTGATCACAACCTGTGACAATTGATCCACAGAATCTGTTCTTTAGCATGATCTGTTGATGCAAATGGTGAAAATAACATAGTTTAATAAAGTAGTTTAGTGTGTATAAATTAATATTAACTTAAATTTTTATGAGTTGCAGGCAACTCAAAGGGAGAATCATGTTCATCAATGTCATCAGGGAAAGCAACAAAAACAACTTGAAGAGACTAGATAGGAAAACACAAATTGCAAAGTAATCTTAGATAAAGATTGTCAACCATATAATAAATATTAAATCATGTGAATTCCATGTACAATTAACAATATACTTTTCTGTACTTTTACCTACTATGACTACTCAAATTGTTCACGACGCCATTTTCCATAATAGGTCATGATGGCGCCTAAACACGTTGTCAGGCCAGCCGTATGCAGAATGTGATTATGTTATCATTTTACTTTTGCCAAAGAACAGTTTATACTAGATTTTCGAATTTCAAGATAAGACCAGTAAAGATCATAACAGTGCTAAGAATAGCGATACAACCCAAAAATAAATGTCTACTACTAGTGTGTGACCAGAAACCTGGTGTCAACAAGCTACGGGGCGACTATAGAATATACTACAAAAGAATAATACACCTATTGCCTACTGTCTGAATCAGAATAGACAGAAACAAAAAGTACACAGAAAGGACCTTCTCGGCGCGGATCGGCTCTGAGAGGAGAAGCGGCTCACCATAGAAGTCGCCCAATGCGTGGCTACATGATGCGCACCAGATGATGTCCAGATCCACCTGCCTCAAATCTGTACCAATTAAGTACAGAAGTGTTAGCATGAGTACATAAACCACATCACTCAGTAAGTCATCTCCCTTCTAATCTCGAAGAAGTAGAGACAGAGGTCGACTTGATACTTACTAAGGTCAAGATACATATAGATATAATAGGGAGATATACAAGGCATGAAGGATCTCCAATAAAACACGTTTAATTAAAAGAGTCGTATTTCATGTTCTTGTGATAATTTAAATTTTCCAGTTTTCCCTTTTTATATCAAATGAGAAGTGATCATGTCATAACAAAACGTAAGCATATAAATATGCACAAACATGTCGAGGTCGACGGCCCGCCTCCAACAGGAAAATAAAATTATGCACTGCCGAGGTCGAGCGCACGAATACCCACAGATGCATCTAATTTCACTGAGGCGATTCACGGCCCGATCCATAATCATCAAGAAAATATCAATGAAAAGAATATAAGGTCAATTACATACAGGAATTCCTACCAAGGCTCAAACAAACTCATACGTTTGCACCTTACATTTCCTAAAGTCTCTTAGCAAATCAAAATGATCATATTTGCAATTTTGAAAATAAGAGATATTCCCAATTAGACATGACATGGGTTCTAAAGCTACCCGGAACAATTAATCATATAGCAGCTACGCACGGGACTCTCGTCAGCTAGTAAACGTACGTAACCCCCGGCATTTTAGCCAACAATTTACTTCATTTTAAAATCCTATTGGACAATTCCCTCTTACAGGTTAGAAAGGAGAGACTCACCCCGCTCTAAAGTGCCCACTCCAATGTCCAGAACGAGTCCAAAGTCCTTAATCGAAGCCGGACCAATCCCAAACTAATCAAACGAAACTAACAGTAAGAACTAGTAAATAAAGGGTGAAGGTTGACATTCTAGCTATTTAAGCAACTTCCTAACCATTAAACACAAAGTTTCCTAAATTCGGACCCCGGGCCACGTGCCCGGATTTCCGAAGATTTTTCTGAAGGAAAGTGTTTCTCTATCACCTAAGGATCACAAATATATTGATTTTCTAGTTTCACTACATGGCCCAAATTTATGTTTGATAAAACCTTAGTTTTTCATTAAACCCTTAGGTCTAGCTCAAATCCTTTGATTTTACCTAATTTTTTTTGTGTTAAATCTACCTAATGTTTATGTATTTGAACATAAAATGAAGTGGGGATTACTTACCTTGAAGTGTTTATGTTGAAACCTCCTCTTTGGAATCACCAAAGGTATCGCCTAAGTGTGAGAGTAATGGAGGAAGAAATGAGTTTGGGGGGGTTGGGGGGACGAAGGGAGGCAGGGCGGTAGCGCGAGCGGATCAGGTAGGGAGGGGGGGGGGGGCGGGGGCGAATGAGCCAGGAGGGTGTGAGGCGGGCCTGGGCAGGCGAGGTAGGGGAGGCCTAGGGGTGGGGGGTACGGAGAGGGCGCCGCGGTTTCGTATTTAATGAACCCTTCTGCCCCCAGTTGATTTCCGCTTCTGCGGAAGGATCCCGCTTCTCGGGTTCCGCTTCTGCGAACATGAGCCGCTTTTGCGAAATGGGGCAAGGGGGCCTGGGGCCGCTTCTGCGTTTCATAACCTCGCTTTCTGCGAGGCCGCTTAAGCGGAAAGCCCACCGCTTCTGCGTTTCTAGGCCTGGCGGGATGGGACCGTTTTCTTGCGGGTAGGGTCTGCTTCCTGCGGTTTTCCCTGGGGCCTGGCCCCTTTCCACTTCTGCATAAAACTACCGCTTCTACGTCTCGCTTCTTTGCGGTCAAGAGTCGCAGAAGCGTTATGACAGAAAGCAGCATAAAGGTTTTTTCCTAAAGGTTTCAACTTTCACTCGCACTCGCCATTTGACGCTCGGGCTTCCCGAGCCCCGCCCGAACATACCGGCAGGTTTGAAATCAGCGAGGCGACCCTCTTACTCGAGCCTCAAAAAACGCTTAAGGAACAACACTAAATCGTGAACAAACCCCAAACACCAAATGATTTTCAAATCATTGAACCTTTCAAGTTCTAAATTTCCTCCTGACGGGTAAAAACGCCCTTAAGTCACTCGGATGACACCAAATTTTTACAGGTAACTTCTTAACTGATATTTCGGACTGGTACCAAGTTTCGAATCTAAATCGAAACCGAACCTAGGAAAACAATTGTTTCTTAGTTTATTTAACCTTTGAAATCTTACTTAACAATTTCACATAAAAAATTCATTACTCGACTAGGGACCTCGGAATTCGATTCCGCGCATTTACTGCCCAGGTCCCCACACCACCACACCCCAATCAACCAACCACACCCCACAACGCCCCAACCCCCAACACAACCCACCACCCCACACCCAACCCACCAAAATATATATCACCACGGCACCTACAGAAACTTGCTCAAATCACGATTCCGGGACTCAGGCCTCTCACAAATGTTGGCAAAGCAGCCAACAAAACTTCCGCGCAATATAATCTCACCAACGACAACTTAAAGAAGCAACTAGCACTCTTATTCTTCGCCTCACACAAAAATTCATCTAACACAACTTCGGCACACCACCCGTTCCCCGCAAGTCATTAAATAATAGCTAAACGCACAGCTCGCAAACTAAGAGGCAAGCATCCTTCACTCTTTCACACGCGCAAGAAACGGGCGCTTAATGACGACCAACAAAAAACACCGCGAATAGATAACCCAAAGTGACATCTCTCCACCCAATAAACACAAAAAGCTTCAAGTCCTCGACCCAAAATGGACATAGAAAACGTAAATGAGAACGATAGAAAAAATCACAGTGGGAAGATTTTGCTGCATGTCCTCTCGGACTCCCAGGTCGGCCACAACCCCACAATCGACGGATATAGAGAAGACCCCCACATAGAGTATATTAACCGCAGAAATCCTCTTGGACTCAACTGGCGATCCTGTCTATCAACAATGGCAATTGGCTCCTTCCTTTTCGTAGCCCAAGCTCTCATCTAACTGAATGGTACTGAAATTCCCAACACATGTGAATGGTCGGCATGATACTTCTAAGCATCGATACATGGAAACTGGAGATGAACTTCCTGATAACTGGGAGTAAGCAGCTCATACGGCAACCTCTCCAACTCGCCTCAACACCTCAAAGGGGACAAGTAACCTTTGGGCTCAACTTTGCCCTTCTTTCCGAACCTCAATAATGCCCTTATGGCAAACCTTCAGAGAACCTTCTCGCCAATCATAAATGATACATCGCAGCGCCTTCTGATCCGCGTAACTCTTCTGCCTTGGACTGAGCTGTGCGAGCCTCTTCCTGAATCAACTTTAACCTATCCAAGGCATCCTGAACCAAAATCTGACTACCAAGCAACTTAGCCTTCACCATGCTCAAACCACCCGATCGGAGAACGACAACGCCGACCATATAATGCCTTCATACTGGCCATCTCTATGCTGGACTGATAGCTGTTATTATTATTGTTGAACTCCGCCAAGGGTAAGAACTTTATCCCACTGCCCTCCAAAGTTCCAATCACGCATGCTCTAAGCATTCCTCTAAAATCTGAACTGTCCGCTCCGGATTGCCCTGTCGGTCTGAGGATGGAATGCCGTGCTAAGCTCCACGCGGGTCACCCAAACTCACTTGAACAAGCTTCTAGAAATGGGGAAGTGAACTGAGCGGCCTCTGTTCTGATATGATGGGAGACCGGCACACCGTGCAATCTCACTATCCCCCGAATGTTAAATCTGAGCATATCTCTCCGCCATATAAGTAGTCACTACCGGAATTAAGTGGGCCGATCTGTCAAACCTATCCGGCAATAACCCACACTAAATCAACCTTCGGCTGAGTCCGCGGCAACCCAACCACAAATCCATAGTAATGCGCTCCCACTTCCATTCGAAATGGGGCATCTGCTGAAGTAGGCCACCTGGCCTCTGGTGCTCATATTGACCTGCATGGCATTCAAACATCTTAGCAAGGCATACTCCACTATGTCTTCCTTCATCCCCGCACCAGTGGTGTTGCCTCAAGTCACGATACATCTTCGTGGCACCTGGAGAATGGGAAGTACCTCAAACTGTGGGCCTCCTAGAATCCTTCTCTTCTCAAGCCATAACATTAGGAACACATTACACGGCCCTGCAGCCGTAACACACCATCCTCGCCAATAGAAATCTCCTTGGCACCTCCCTGAAGTACCGTCTCTCTTGAGGGACCGCCAAATGAGGATCGTCCGAACTGTCGGGCCTTAATTCTGCCCCATAACAAAGACTACAAACCACACATGCTAGAACTCGGCTGGGTTCGAAATGTCGAACCTCACAAGTCTGTTAGCTAAAAGACCGGATGTCCAAAGCTAATGGTTCTCATCCCGGTGCTGGAAATGGAACGCCAAGCTTACCCATACTCTCCGCTTTCTGCTCAAGGCACTGCGACCACATTCGCTTACCTGGATTGATAAAGAGAATGTAATGTCATAATCCTTTAGAACTCAAAAGCCACCTGCGCTGCCTCAAATTAAGATCTCTCTGCTTGAAACAAATGCTGTAAGCTGCATGGTCCGTGTAAACCTCACATGAACACCCCATACAAATAATGCCTCCATATCTTGAAGGCCATGGACAATCGCCGCCAAACTCATAGAATCGTGCACAGGGTAATTTCTTTCTCATTGAACCTTCAGGCTTTGACGTGAAAGCATATGCAATTAACTCCCCCTCCTGCAATCAATACACATCCCCAAGCCAACGCGAGAAGCGTCGCAATACAACGTGTTATACATCCCTGAAAACGGAAGGCAATACAAGAACTAGGTGTCGTAGTCAAAGCCGTTTTGGAGCTTCTGGAAGCTCTCCTCACAATCATCGGACCAACAGAACGCGCACCCCTTTTGGGTCAATCCTGGTCAGAAGGTGATGCAATAGATGAAAAGCCCTGCCACAAATGCCGGTAAAACCTGCTAACCCAAGAAATCCTTGATCTCGATCACTGAAGTAGGGACGGTGGCCAACTCTTGAACTGCCTCAATTCTTCTTAGGATTCCAACCTTAATTCCTTCCCCTGACACTACATGCCCCCAAAATGCTACTGACTCCAGCCAAAACTCACACTTTGGAGAACTTAGCATAAAGTTGCTGCTCTGCAAGGTCTTGAAGCACTACTCTCAAATGTTGCTCGTGCTCCCCCAGGTACGCGAAGTATTATCAGGATGTCTGTTCAATGAAAATGAGATGACAAAAGAATCAATATAAGGCCTGACACCCTGTTTCATCCAGATCCATTAATATCTGTCGCTTGGAGCATTAGTTCAAGCCACAAGGACATCACCAGAAACTCATAGTGGCCATATCTAGTCCTGAATGCGTCTTCCCGGAACATCTGAATCCCGAATCCTCAACTGATGAATAACCCTTGACTCAGGTCGATCTTTTAGAAGAACACCCTAGACCCTGCAAGCTGGGTCAAACAAATCATCAATTAGGTAATGGATACTTTTATGGTGACTTTGTTCAACTGCGGTAATCAATGCACATCCGCATAGTTCCCATCCTTCTTCTTTCACAAATAGCACTGTGCACCCCAAGTGCGATACACTGGGCCCTAACAAACCCTTTAGCTAAACAACTCCTTCCAATCTTGCTCCTTCAGCTCCTTTCAGCTCCTTAGGAGCCATTATGGTTACGGCGGGATAGATATAGGCTAAGTGGCTGGAGCCAAATCAATACAGAAATCCAATATCACGATCCGGGAGCATCTGCCAGAAGATCAGAAGAAAAAACATCGGCGAACTCTCGACTACTGGCACTGAATCCAATCTCGGAGACTCTGCGGTGGTGTCTCGAACATAGCTAATTAGGCCAAAACACCCCTTCTCAACATTGCGTTTGAGCCTTCAGGAAGGAAATGGATCCTGCTAGCGATATCAACTATTGGGAAACCCTTTCCACTCAATCTCGGGCAACCCTGCATCGCTAGAGAAACAGTCTTGGGCATGGCCAATCTTAGAACGGCGTGACTGTGGAGATAACCCAATTCATGCCCAAAAATTAACCTCAAAATCTATCATATCGAGGCAAAGGAGATCTGCTCTAGTCTCAAGACCACAGAAAGTAACCACACAAACCGTAGACCCGGTTTCACAAACACAGGAATCAACCCACAGGAGTATGACACATTGAACAGGAACATCCCAAAGGCTCAAGGAGAAATAGCCAGGAAACGAGCAAAACAGAGATGATACATATGAATAAAGTATACCCTAGATCAAATAACCACTGATGGGATCTCTCACCGCTGGACGAGAATAATACCTGTGATACGGCATCTGAGGCCAATGCATCTGGCCTGCTGGAAGAGGTAGAATCTAGCTGTGTAGCACCGGCTGTGCTGGCCCCCAAAACTAACTGAGTTAGTAGCTGGTGACTCTCCTCGTCTGGCTCTACCCCTTGGAACGGACCATCTACCAGTCTGCTCATCCACTCTTAGGCGCGCTGGGCCGTGGCTGGAGTCATGAGGCTGCTTGCCCCTGCTTGTACTGCCTTGCCCTAAGCCTGGGGTAGTAATTCCTAGTGGCCTGCGTCCCCGACTCAAAACACATGGTGCGGCGGCCTGCTGTCCGGATGCTGACCCTGGAATACCAGAAGACCCACTGAAAGAAGCGTGAGTAGCCGGCGGGGCGGGTAAGAACTCTCCGGCATAGCATGAAAATAAGGACCGGAAGATCCGGAGGACCTCTGAATACCCAATGAACCCTGAATAGTGGCGGGCGATAGAACTCTCTGTCCATTGGCGCTGAAAAATAGGAGCGCGCTTGGAGACCTCGAGCCGGGTGGTGGATGCTGGAGTTTATCTCTCTCTT
>NW_017674375.1:96803-99235 GCF_001879085.1 Nicotiana attenuata
TTTTGGATTTATTATAACATAGGTTACTAAAAAATTACAAATTATGCCTCCTGGGTTCAAACCCAATTCATACCCCGTTTTTTTTATAAAAACGTAGTAACGGGGGTAGCCCGTGCTGCACACGAGCCTAAGAACACTATGGTAAGTGTTGAACAGCAAACTAAGCTCCATAAGCTTTCAATTATTTCTTGTATAGACATTATTCACTTTCAGCAATACTTCGTAAACACCTATTACAAAACCAATGAAATGGATTAGTCCACAAATCTAACATATGAAATCAAAAAGACGGAACGATTAATATAACTGTGTAGGGGGGGAACCTTACATCCATGATTTTTAGAAAAGCTCCACCAATAGTTCATTCTTCAATTTGATCACAACCTGTGACAATTGATCCACAGAATCTGTTCTTTACATGTCTCTTGATGCAAATGGTGAAATAACATAGTTTAATAAAGTAGTTAGTGTGTATAAATTAATATTAACCTTAAATTTCTTATGAGTTGCAGCAACTCAAAGGGAGAATCATGTTCATCAATGTCATCAGGGAAAGCAACAAAACAACTTGAAGAGACTAGCATAGGAAAAAAAATTGCAAAGTATCTTAGATAAAGTTGTCACAACCATATAACTAAATATTAAATCATGTGAACTTCCATTTTACAATTAAACAATATACTTTTCTGTACTTTTACCTACTATGACTACTCAAATTGTCACGACCCATTTTCCATAATAGGTCATGATGGCGCCTAACACCGTTGTCAGGCCAGCCGATGCAGAATGTGATTATGTTCTCATTTTACTTTAGCCAAAGACAGTTATACTAGATTTTCGAATTTCAAGATAAGACCAGTAAAGATCATAAAGTGCTAAAATAGCGATACAACCCCAAAAATAAATGTCTACTACTGTGTGTGCCAGAACCTGGTGTCACAAGCTACGGGCGACTAGTAGAATATACACAAAAGAATAATACACTATCCTACTGTCTGAATCAGAATAGACAGAAACAAAAAGTACAAGAAAGGACTTCTTCGGCTGCGGATCGGCATGAAAGAGAAGCAGCTCACCATAGAAGTCCCCAAGCGTGCTCACTGATGCGCACCAGGATGATGTCCAGATCCACCTGCCTCAAATCCTGTACAATTAAGTACAGAAGTGTAGCATGAGTACATAAACCACATGCACTCAGTAAGTATCCCGTCTAATCTCGAAGAAGTAGAGACGAGAGGTCGACTTGATACTTACTAAGGTCAAGATAATATAATATAATAAGGTGAGATATACAGCATGAAGGATCTCCAATAAAACACGTTTAATAAAAGAGTCGTATTCATGTTCTTGTGATAATTAAATTTCCAGTTTTCCCTTTTTATATCAAATGAGTGATCATGTCATAACAAAACGTAAGCATATAAATCATGCACAAACATGTCGAGGTCGACGGCCCGCTCCAACAGAAAATAAATTATGCACTGCCGAGGGTCGAGCGGCACGAACCACAGATGCATCTATTATCACCGAGGCGATCGGCCCGATCCATAATCATCAAGAAAATATCAAGAAAAGAATATAAGGCTCAATTACATACAAGGGAATTCCTACCAAGGCTCAACAAACTCATACGTTCACCTTACATTTCCTCAAGTCTCTAGCAAATCAAAATGATCATATTGGCAATTTAAAATAAGAGATATTCCCCAATTAGACATGACATGGGTCCTAAGCTACCCGAACAATTATCATATAGCAGCTACGCACGGACTCTCGTCAGCTAGTACGTACGTAACCCCCGCATTTAGCAACAATTACTCATTTAAAATCCTATGGGGACAATTCCCTCTTACAAGGTTAGAAAGGAGACTCACCTCGCTCTAAAGTGCACTTCCAATGTCCAAGAACGAGCCCAAGTCCTTAATTCGAAGCCGGACAATCCCAAACTAATCAAACGAAGTAAGAACTAGTAAATAAAGGCTGCAAGGTTGAATTCTAGCTATTTAAGCAACTTCCTAACCATTAACACAAGTTTCCTAAATTCCGACCCCGGGCCCACGTGCCCGGATTCCGAGATTTTTCGAAGGAAGTTGTTCTCTATCACCTAAGGATCACAAATATATGATTTCTAGTTCACTACATGGCAAATTATGTGATAAAACCTTAGTTTTCATTAAACCCTAGGTCTAGCTCAAATCCTTTGATTTTACCTAATTTTTTGTGTTAAATCTACCTAATGTTTATGTATTTGAACTAAAAATGAGTAGGGATTACTTACCTTGCAATGTTATGTTGAAACCTCCTCTTTGGAATCACCAAAATCGCCTAAGTGTTGAGAGTAATGTGGAAGAAATGAGCTTGGGTTCGTATTAATGAACCCTTCTGCCCCCAGTGATTTCCGCTTCTGCGGAAGGAATCCGCTTTTGCGGGTT
>NW_017674376.1:0-4536 GCF_001879085.1 Nicotiana attenuata
CTACCCTTACCCAAACTCCCAACACAATACCAGATGATCCTCCATATTCTCCAGACACACCCGCTTATCACACTCGTCCCAACTACCCTAGTAGCTCCACCGCTCATCCCTCAGTTACTACTACCCAAAATTGCCCTCCTGTCATATCCCGAGATGAGCTCCATCATAGAAATGAAAAGGTTACAGGAAGAGAAGGACGAGATGGGACGCCCAGAAAGCTGAAAAGCATAGAACTGTCCTTAAGGGACAAGCGAAGAGTGGGAGGCCAGGGTAGCATGACTTGCAAAGAACTGATTGTGCCACATGACACCCGCCTGCCCGCAGGATTCAAAGTACCAAACTTCAACTTGTATGATGGGCGTGGAGACCCGGTAGCCCACCTGAGGGTCTATTGCAACGAAATGAGGATTGTCGGAGAAAAAGATGACGTGATGATGGCATATTTCAGTAAAAGCCTAACTGGGGCAGCTTTGGACTGGCATGGTCGTCAAAATGTCGATGGGTGGCTTACATTGGGTGACATGGCTCGAGACTTTGTCCGATACTTTCAATGCAAATCAAGTGTTACCCAAGACCGCACCTTGCTATCTAAGATGGAAAAGAGGCCGGAGGAAAGCTTTAATGAGTTTGGGCTCAGATGGAGGGAGCAAGTTGCTCGAGTCAGTCCCCCGATCAGCAAAGAAGAAATGGATAAGCTTTTTCTACAGGCCCGGGGACCTGCCTACTACAGTCATTTGATTCCGGCCTTGGGTAAGCCTTTCAATGATGTATCAAAAATGGGGGAGCTAGTGGAAGAAGGAATCAAGTCAGGCAAAATCGTGAGCCGTTCGGAAGCCAGGCAGAACGTACCAGTAAGCTTGGTTGGAAGAAAGAGGAACAGAAACGATGATCCGATAGGTTTTCCTGATCAACACTTCCGGCCTCGACATCGTCCCTGTGGTTATCCTTGTGCATTAGATGACCTTCCTCGATGCTACTTCTCTCCACAGAAATCCCAACGTCGCACATCACGTTCTCAGTACCCAGCTCCGCAAAATGCCCATCTACCCCCGCGAGCTTCCCAAAAATACCCCGGCTCAGGTTTTCGGCCCAATCCAGCATTTAAGAATGAGAGGTTACAAAAGAAGAGAGCCTTCACTCCGTTAGGGGAATCATACGCCAGTCTGTTCCAGAGGCTAAGGACATTGGACATGTTGAAGCCGATTCAGATAAAAGTGCCGAACCCTCCTCCAAAGAAGTTTGATCCTCCTCAACAGTGCGCATATTGCTCAGGTGCCCTGGGGCACGACATAGAGAAATGTTGGAATCTGAAGAATGCAATTCAAAAGCTTATTGATGCAGGTGACATCGTCGTGCAAAGTCCAGATGCAACAAACACTGGCCAAGATCCATCTCTTGTGCATAATGAAACGCATATGGTGGGTATGATTGATTGTGAGAATGAGCCGGCAGAAGAAACCCAGAAGCAGTTTACTCAGAACAACGTGATGAAGTCTTGTGACAATTCCAGCAATCTTGGTATGAAATTCAGTGGCTAAGACGCCGTACTTGGTAATTGGGAAGACGCTCCATCTCTTGGAGTTTTGGTGGTTTATTTTGTTGTCATTTCTGTTGTCCGGGTTATTTCAGGGTTGTAATCCGGATATTGTCTTGTGACTCAAACCCTTCTATCCTTTCATTTTTGTCTTGTTTGTCTCGTCGTAGCAGCTTGTGTAGTTTGTCTAGGCCTGTTCAAGGGTTGTAACTCTAATCTAGTTTGCTTGTTTCGTTGATTAAACCCATTCACCGTCAGTCTAATGAAATTCCCGCCATTTCTAGTCATTTCTAGTCATTTTATTTAGTTCCCGCCATTTCTAGTCATTTTATTTAGGTCCCTTCTCCCTCTGCAATTCTTTTCATGCTAGTTCTAGTGACGTGACATGCACGCATAATTTTCAGCCTATTTTAAAAATCTTTTAGTAATGAAGCAATGAAACAATATTGAAGACGTAAGGACATTCAAGGGAAATAAGTAAAGGCATTTTGAGATCACTTCGCGCCCAAGACAAGCGAAACTGGGGGCAGATAGAACATAAAGAAACGCTGTTGAGATGCATCATGCCGCATCGGTTTCAAGCCAAAGGCAAGCTTACCCCAAGTCTACAGGGACCGCTCATGGTACCGAGACGGTTGTCCAAATGGTTCTGGGTAATTGACAAATGTAGAAGGAAAATGTGTGGATATGGTTAGTAATTCTGGCGCAATAAAAAATGTTACCTATAATTGCGCAGTTTGTACTTGGCATGTTTTGGAGATTGAAATGATGAAGGCATTTTGTTCTGCTATCCAAACACTTTATCCTTTGTTACCCCTTTGAGCCTCGGTTATTTTCTTGCATACCCCTCTTTCGGGATCAATAATAAAACTCGTAAGCCCGAGCGGGGAAAGAAAATGGAGAAACAAGAGAAAAAACAGTGAAAAAGGAAAAAAAGGAAAAGAAAAGAAAGAAAAAAAAGAAGAAGAGAAAGGAAGAGAAAAGGGAAAAGAAAGGAAAAAGAAAAAAAAAAGAAAAGAAGAAAGAGAATAGGGAATAAAAACAAAAAAAAAAAGAGCAAAAGAAAAGAAAAGAAAAGAAAAGAAAAGGAAAAGAAATGAAAAGAAAGAAAAGAAAAGTGGAAGAAAAGGAAAGATCGCAACAACGAACGTAGTTTTATCGCCTGAACTACGTTTGACTTGATCCCGAAAGGGTACGTAGGCAGCCTCACTGAGGTTCAGTCATAACAAAAGAAAATCCAAATAATCCCCAGGAAGGAAACTGGGGCAGAAGTTGTGGTTGCTGTGAGAAATCTAATTCCGAAAGTTGTAACTTTAAACCCATGATTGAATTATTTTGAGCCTTTGATACCCTTTCTTCCTAACCCTGTCCAAAAGCCTGCATTACAAAGACCTTCTGATCAATCTTCGAGAGACGCCGAGTAAAGCGAGTAGAGATGAACCCTATCAGGGGCAACACTCCAGTCCAAACGAGAGAAATATAAATGAGAGAGTCTTGATGATAAAGGCCCTCACGGGCACCATAAGGCAAAGTAAGCTGAGAAAAATAAAAATGAGAGAGTCTTATTGGTGAAAACCTTCACAGGCACCATAAGGCGATAGCGAGGTGAGAGAAAGACCAAAATGAGAGAGGCTTGATGGTGAAAACCTTTCGGGCACTACAAGTCGAATAAGGATAGTGAATCAGATTGGATAAGCGGAGCATTGAAGCCCAGTTTCACGGTAAAAAGGCACGATAAGAGTTGAACATCAGATTTGCTTAACAGAATAGGCCGCAGGTGCATGTCATGGTCATTAAAGTTGGTATCCACATCCGATAGGTTTCTACTTTGTAGTTTTCTTGTTAGGAATCATCTCTTCCCATTGTCCTCTACTCTGTTCTTTTTGTTTTGTTTACTTCCTCTTCTTGAGTATGTCTGGTCAGAACAAGTAAGAAATGACTTCAAAATTTGCCACCAGCTTTCCAATTGCACAAAACGGGGTTTGGTTAACACATCAAAATATCATAAGTCAAAAAAAAAAAAAACAAACGCATTGAGCTAGTAACGATCAACATGCTTTGGGATCCTTGTGAAATACAAAGGTTTGGTACATATCAATTCATGAACAATGCAACAAGATGGAAGGTGCTTGGTGAACGGATCAGAGATATTTTCTGTGGTAAGAGTGACAAAAGGTGGTTGAACAGTGACAAGCAGGGTGTTCAAGTGGAAATCAAAGTTATCAGGGCGAGTGAAGGAACAATAGACCTCGAGGCCAAGGCCAGTGATTTAAATCAGGAAAGAACAACATGCGCGATAGTTAGCAACAATCAATATACTTTGGAAGTTCATGTGAAACACAAAGGCTTGGTATATGTTAATTCATGAACAATGCAACAGATGAAGGGTTGGGCGAACAGCTCAAAGGTATTTCCTGTGATAAGATTGATAAAAGGGTGTTAAACCAGTGACGAGCAAGACTTTCCAAGCAGAAGTCAAAGTTATCAATGCAAATGAGGGAGCCGTAGACCTTAAGGACAGGACCAGTGGTTTAAGAACAGCATACGCAATGAAGGGGTGACAAGTGTCGTGCTTGGGGGTTCATGTGAGACACAAAGGTTGGTAAATGTCAGTTCAGGAGCAATGCAACAGATAGAAGGTGTTGGGTTTGAGCGAGAAGAGGTATTTTCTGTGTTAAGGTTTACAAAGGAAGTAGTTAGTCAAGGAACAAGCGGGGTCTTCGAATGGAAATCAGTTGTCATGGCAAGTGAAGGAGCAACAGACCTCAAGGCCAAGGCCAATGATTTAAGTCAAGAAAGAACAGCATACACACGGAGTAGGGGCAATAGACGTGCTTTGGGGTTCATATGAGACACAAAGGTTGGGGAGGCACCAGTTCATGCAACGCAACAAGTAGAAGATATTGGGTCCGAACGGAGAAAAGGAATTTTATGTGATGGGGACGACAGAGAAAAGGGTTAGTCCATAAACAAGCAAGGTCCTCGAGTGGAAGTCAGTCATC
>NW_017674376.1:10225-13749 GCF_001879085.1 Nicotiana attenuata
TTGGGACACCATTAATCTCCCAAGTGGCGACTCTGAATATTAATAATAAATCCCGTTCCGACTGTCCTTTAATTGGAAAACTCATTTGCGCCCTCATAGGTGTAGGAAAAAGGAGGTGTGACACACTCTCCCCAGATAATGAAGCTGTGGGGGAGGTGGAGTCGTCTCCACTACCAGCTTCCGACCCCTCAGATGAATCAGAAATAAATGTTAACTGGCCTCCGAATAGTGGGTGATGCTGGAGGGGTATCAGTTAGTTGAAAGTGGGTGGTGATGTGAGTTGGGACTGAGTCTGAGGAGATGTCCTGGGATGGCATATACTCACTCCCGGATGAATGGGAGGCAGCTTTATCTGCAGCTTTTATCAACTTCCTGGTCTTTTTGATGTTTTCCCGAGCTTGGGGAGTGCGTTTTACCACTCTCTTTCCTTTGCCCCCTCGGGAGGAACCACCTCTCCCGGGTTGTTTTGTTCCTTTGCTTCCTTGTTGTCTAACCATTGTCTGCAAACACACACATCTAGCTTTGTTAGTATCAGCAGAGGCAGTGAATCAGGTTTGGAAAATGTATTACAGAACAGAAGCAAACGGTTGCAGAACAGTGCACCGCGATCCGCACAAAAAGGAGTGCGACCGCACTGGAGGCACCGCGGACCTTATAAAAGCCACCGCGGTCCGCACAGGTTTAAAGCCCCCAAGGTAAGCTCTCTGAATCTCACCACCGCGGCCCGCACAAAATGGTATCACGGCCGCGGTGGGTCAGCGCACCGCACAAAGTGCAATGCGGCCGCGCTGGCACAGGACACTCTCAGAATATAAGCATCGCGGACCGCACAAAAGTGACCGCGGTCCGCGAAGGGTGCTCAATTAGGGCACTGAGTTAGGGTTTCCAATTTTTGCCAATTTGTTCAAGTTTTTCACTTAATGTGTCCCTACTCAATTTTACCCAGCTCAATAAGTTCACCAAACACACAAAAACCAACATTTACACTACCCTAAGCTATCAATTAAAGATAAATGGGAAGAAAAAGAAGCTATGGGCTACTGGACATGAAAATAAAATGAAATTATAAAATTAAATAAAGAAAAATGGATGAAATGTTACTAGATATTAATAAGGAGTGAAGACACACAGTACAAATAAGCTATTACGGAGAAAGGAGGAGATGAACAGTGATTTTCAGTCTCTCAGAGCTTAGGGTTCGAAAAGGGTAAAAGGAGACCCTTGAGGTCTATTTATAGAAAAAGCAGTGGGACCCAGCCTTACCTACCAGCGCGGCCGCACAAAACGGACCGCGGACCGCACTGGGTTTGTTCAGCAGAAGTCTGAGGAGGCAACCTCCGCGGTCCGCACAAAAGTGACCACGGCCGCGGAGGTCCACCGCGGGCCGCATAAAATGGAATGCGACCGCGGTGGCAAACTTCAGAGAGTCATCATTTCTTGCACACACCAGTGTGGACCGCACAAAATGGACGTGCGGCCGCACTGGAAACTTCAGAGACTTGACATTTTTGCACTTATGCTCTGCACTGCATCAACTCAATCCCCGCAACATCTCACAAACAATTAGCTCAAAAATCAATCCTCACTACCAAGAAAATCAAAGAAAACAAAAAGAAAAACACATGGGTTGCCTCCCTAGAAGCGCCTGACTTAACGTCGCGACACGACGCGGGTTACCATCACATCATTTGAAATGAACCACAGCCACCACGTGGCTATCATCAAACTTCCCGAGATAATGCTTGACACGGTGCCCATTCACCCTAAAGACTTCACCACTTTTGTTTTTTAAATCTAGAGCACCAAATGGGGTTACACATACAACTTCAAATGGCCCACTCCACTTTGATTTCAGCTTTCCGGGAAACAACCTTAGACGGGAGTTGAACAAGAGGACCAAATCATCAACTTTAAACTCCTTTCCACGAGCATATTTGTCATGAAGGTACTTCATCCTGTCCTTATACAAGGACGAACTAGAGTATGCATGGAACCGAAATTCATCAAGTTCATTTAGTTGTTCAACACGAAGATTGGCCGCAACATCCCACTCAAGATTAAGCTTCCTCAAGGCCCACATAGCCTTATGCTCCAATTCCACTGGTAGGTGACATGCTTTTCCAAACACCAACTGGTACGGCGACATACCAATTGGGGTCTTGTACGCGGTCCGGTAGGCCCATAGAGCATCATCTAACTTTTTAGACCAATCGGTCCTATTAGCATTGACAGTTTTGGACAGGATGCTCTTGATTTCTCTATTTGATACTTCAGCTTGACCACTTGATTGCGGATGGTAAGGTGTAGAGACTTTATGGTTGACACCATACTTGGAGAGCAAGGTATCAAAAGCTCTATTACAAAAGTGCGATCCACCATCACTAATGATTGACCGGGGTGTACCAAACCTTGTGAAGATACTCTTTTTAAGAAATGCCACCACACTCCTAGCTTCATTATTAGGCAAGGCCACGGCCTCAACCCATTCTGACACATAGTCCACTGCTACAAGAATGTAAGTGTTCCCACACGAGCTAACAAAAGGGCCCATAAAATCGATACCCCATACATCAAATATATCAACTTCCAGAATTGTGTTCGGAGGCATCTCATCTTTCTTAGAAATCCCGCCCGCTCGTTGGCATTGATCACATCTATTTACCAAATCACTTGCATCTTTGAACAAGGTTGGCTAATAGAAACCACAACTCAGAACCTTCGAAGCCGTCCTCACCCCTCCATGATGGCCACCATAGGGGGAGGAGTGACAAGCCTCCAAAATACTCAATTGCTCACCCTCCGGGACACACCTTCGAATCACACCATCCGTGCAAATCTTAAACAAGTACGGATCATCCAGTAGAAACCCAAACTATCCCGCTTGAGCTTCTTCCTTTGGTTAGAAGAGAGCTCACACGGGATGATGCCAGTCACAATGAAATTAGCAATGTCCGCGAACCATGGCATGTCACACATTGACACAGAAAGTAGTTGCTCATCGGGGAATGTATCATCCAAGCCATCACACAGCCTTCCTTCCTCTTCCAAGCGGGACAAATGATCCGCAACTTGGTTCTCACTACCTTTCCGGTCCACTATTTCCAAATCAAACTCTTGAAGAAGTAATACCCATCTCATCAATCTTGCCTTGGAATCTTTCTTGGTCATCAAATACCTAAGGGCGGCATGGTCGGTGTGCACTATGACCTTGGCCCCCATAAGATATGGCCGAAATTTTTCCTTGGTGAACACAATGGCAAACAATTCCTTCTCCGTCACCGTGTAATTCCATTGAGCTTCATTCATAGTCTTACTTGCATAGTACACGGGATGGAACATTTTGTTCACTCGTTGACCCAACACCGCCCCAACCGCAACGTCACTTGCATCACACATTAGTTCGAAGGGCAAACTCCAATTGGGTGTGGTAATGATCGGGGTAGTGGTCAACTTGTGCTTTAGAAGTTCAAAGGCCTCCATGCATTTTTCATCAAAAACAACTTAACATCTTTCTCTAGCAACTT
>NW_017674376.1:16121-88624 GCF_001879085.1 Nicotiana attenuata
CTTGGTTTCCATTGTTGTTCCACCCACCTTGACCATTGTTGTTCCAATTGTTGTTATTACCATTCCAATGCCCTTGGTTACCTTGATTGTTGTTCCCCCAATTACCGCCTTGGTTGTTGTTGTTCCAATTACCACCACTTTGTTGTTGATTGCCCCAATTACCTTGGGGTCGCCATTGTTGGTTTGAAGAGTTGCCTCGATTGCCTTGATAGTTGTTAACATATTGTACCTCCTCATTTTGCTCATCATAACCCTCATTTTGGAACCCATCACACTCATCATCAAATTGCTCGGAATTCCCTTGATTTTGTTGCCTCCTTTGCCTTCTCTTGTTGGTAAGCAAATTAACACTTTCCATAGCATTCACTTGGCGAGGGTTTTGGACTTGTTGCAATTGTGCCTTAGACAATTGATTCATAGTAGTTGTCAACTCCGCTATAGCATGTCCATGGTCGTGTAACTCCTTATGCAAATGAATAACCGTAGGGTCGCCTTGAGGAACATTGACCCTACTTTGCCAAGCCGAAGAAGTGTCGGCCATCTCATCAAGAATATTGCTAGCTTCATCATAAGACAACTTCATAAAATTACCCCAGGCCAATTGATTGACTATGCATTGATTTGTAGTATTGATGCCCCGATAGAAGGTTTGTTGAATCATCGCCTCGGTCATATCGTTGTTTGGGCATTCTTTCACCATTGTTCTAAACCGCTCCCAAATCTCATGCAAATGTTCCGTGGGTTCTTGCTTGAAAGCCAATATCTCATCTCGAAGTGCCTCCATGTGCTCGGGTGAGAAGACTTTAGCAATAAATTTACCCGCCAACTCATCCCAAGTTACGATGGAATGATTAGGGAGTCTCTCTAACCAATCCAATGTCTTTCCCTGGAGTGAGAACGGGGAAAGTCTCAACCTAAGAGCATCTTCAGACACATTCGTCTGCTTGCTACCCCAACATGTATCCACGAATCCTTTTAGATGTTTGTAGGCGTTTTGATCCACAGCGCCCGTGAAATACTCACGCTGCTTAAGTAAGGTCAGCATCACATTGGTTATCTGAAAATTGCCCGCCCGGATTCTGGGAGGGACTATAGCACTCGCGTACCCTTGATTTGGTAGCACTCCGGGAGCCACTCTTGGAGGTGGCGGAGGAGGGTCTGGAACATTGTCATTAGCATTGGCCTGGCGGCGTCGTCATGGTCCTGGAGGTACATGAGGCACCTCATTGTCTCCAATATCCTCAACCTCCTCCCCCGCAAGCACGTTTCCAAGAGGGTCGTTCGCGTTTAAAGCCATTGGGTACCTGTAGTAATCACACACACAAATTAGTAAATAAGAAGGAAAGAAGAACAACACACAAAACTAACTAAATAGATAGCCAAAATCGTTAGCTCCCCGGCAATGGCGCCAAAAAGTTGATCACTGCCAACTCCACGCTACAATAAAGTAGGAAGAGAGGGTCGCAATAGCTTTTACCCGATATGAGGGTCGGGATCGAATTCTTGAGAGAGCTAGAAATTGGAGCTGGGTATCTATCTAGACTAGAGTCGTGTAACTGTTCTAAATGTCACTTCCAACATTTTTGGTTTTTTCAATTATAAACTACTATTATCAAACTACTATTGAAACTAGATTATGCTATGAAATAATTGCTAAGGTTGTATCTAATGGGAAGAAGGGCACTAGGGTCGTGACCTTACCTAGGTGGCTAATTGACGGGCAGATGTTACTAAGGTTCGATTGACATAATTGGGGCTTATGCTATAACCGTTGCATAATTTTACCCACTCTCACACCTCTCGGTAGAGAGAGTGATTTTGCCCAATTGACTCTCTCGAGACCAAATGGGTAGGCAAATTAGGTCAAGCAACTAGGGTTCAAGTAGGGTGATTACTCTCTCGAGGTTTAACTCGTTAATTGGGACTATCATTTCTCATGAGTCCATCCCAATTCCTTGTTGGGTCAATTTTGGAGACTTAGACTCTCTTTCTCAAGAATAGTCAAATCCACAAAGCACAAATCAGTGTTTGCAACCACCAATTTATAGATTAAAACATAAAATCAACCCAAATAGCAAACACCCATAGTCAATCTAACCCTAGATGGCAACACCCATCAATTACCCACACTAGGGTTGAGCCACAACCCTAGCTAATGGGTTTAGCTACTCATGCTTGAAGGAGAAAATGAAGAAATAGATGAAGAACAAGACATATTAAATAAACACTAAATTAAAGTACAAGAATCTGTCGTTAATTTGAATCTAAGAAGCCAAAAATGGCTACAAAAGTTGTTCTCACGAGCGTAGCTCAATTCTGATACTAGCTGATGACCTAAAAATGGTAAAACGTTCTTTTTATACTAAGCTGGAAAAACTGGACAAAAATTATCCCTGCGGGGTCAGTGCGGGCCGTACAAAATGGACCGCGGCCGCACAAGGCTCTTGGATTTCAAAACTTGGCTCTCTGAAGTTGGGCTCCGCGGACCGCGCAGAATGGACCGCGGCCGCGGAGGCAGCTAGCGCGGTCCGCAATGGCTTGGAATCTGGAAATTTCAACTCTCTGAATCTCTACTCTGCGGACCACACAAAATGGTCGTGCGGCCGCGGAGCCTTCACCGCGGACCGCGCAATATGAACAGCGGCCGCATTGCCTGAAGCTCGTAAATGCCAACTCTCTGAATCTACCTAGTGTGGACCGCACAGAATGGACTGCGGCCGCACTAAGTGTTTTTCCTTGAATCATACTCTCTGAATCTACCTAGTGCGTACCGCGCAAAGTCGAATGCGGCCGCACTAGGCCTTTTTATCTTCAGTTTGCCTTTGTCTTTTATACTTGAGCAGGTTTCACTCCCTTTTGAGCCGATCCTTGACATTTCATCACTTTCTCGATCAAACCTGCAATCAAGCACACTTATGAGCCTTTTGGGACTATTTTGTAACAATTTATAACCAAAGCGTAAGCAAGAAAGAGCATAAAACATGGCAAAATCCCTAGTTATCACTTGTCCTTAACTTTTGAACTTGTAAGACTAAGTTCATGACCTATTGTCCTTAACTTTTGAGCTTGTTAGTCTAAGTTCAGGACCCAGTGTCCTTTACTTTTGAACTTGTAACTGTAAGTTCAGGACCAAGTGTCCTTAACTTTTGAGCTTGTTAGTCTAAGTTCAGGACCTATTATCCTTAACTTTTGAGCTTGTTAGTCTAAGTTCAAGACCTATTGTCCTTAACTTTTGAGCTTGTTAGTCTAAGTTCAGGACTTCAGGACCTATTGTCCTTAACTTTTGAACTTGTAACTGTAAGTTCGGGACCTATTGTCCTTAACTTTTGAGCTTGTTAGTCTAAGTTCAGGACCAAGTGTCCTTAAATTTTGAACTTGTAATTCTAAGTTCAGGACCGAGTGTTCTTAACTTTTGAATTTGGAACTCGAAGTTCAGGACCAAATGTCCTTAACTTTTGAACTTGTAACTGTAAGTTCAGGATCATCCCTTTAAAAAGTGATTCACGTCTTTGTATCTGTTAAGGTTACCTTCATCAACTTTGTAGCAGCGCCTGAAAAAGTCATCACATCTTTGTCTTTGTCGGTCTTTTATACCAAACCAATCATAGAAAGAAAGAGGATATATCCTTTAAGCTACATTCGAGTTAGTATTAGGTGTTGTTATTCGACCGCTATCGTACGTCTTCTTCTGCTTTCTCTATTGCGACAAACTGTGTTATGCCTCTGCTTGCACATTTAGCTTCAGACCTCGGTTGATGTCGAGTTCATTGATGGAGCTACCTTGCATCTCACTATTTGCTCTACAATAGATTAAAACTAAAGGTGAAGGGCCATGTTCTTCTCCCTAAAATGAAAGAGATAGAAGAAAGAGTAACACAGTCTTTTCATATTAATTTTAATAGACTAGTGGCTACTATTGCTAAGCGTTGAAAATGCTAGATAAAAAGTAAATACCACTTTAAAAAGTGGCTACCCCACATAATTTTTACCCTAAAAGTCCCACGACCTCTCCACCCAAGGCCCAATCAGTTAGAACTAGAAATATTAACACATAACACAAACACTATAGACATTGATCAAGTACTCTGCTCAAGTAAGAGTTGTTGAAAAGATCATCAAATATTTTCTAAACTGCATGCAGCTTCCTCAAGGAAATAACAAGCTCATCAAAACATGAGAAAAAGGAGAACATTTGGACATGCCCGAATTGTCTCCCATCTCCCAAATAAACCAAGTAGAAATAGTTAACGGAAAGCAATTGTCACGACCAAAAATCCATTAAGGGTCGTGATGGCGCCGGACATCACTGTCAGGCAAGCCAACACCAAATAACTAGTAATTTCTCGTTTTAATATTTTTTGAAATAATCACCTTTAAACATTTAAACAATAAATAATAAACTTCACTGAATAAATAGCGATGTCTTTACGAAATTTAACCGCTGAGTAATCCCATAATTACCCCAGAACCTAGTGTCACAAGTGCATGAGCGATTTCTAGGAAAAACAAGATGTAATACAATAACTGTCCGGAATACAAGTGGACGAAAGGGAAAATACAATACAGTACTCTGAAGGAGACTCTGCCGGCTGCGTGTCGTCTTGAGAGGTGCAGCTCACCTAAGTCTCCGTATCGCACATGCCGCTGCGCCTGACTAGGCCACTAGTCATACATGTGCATGTGTAACAAAAATGCACAACAAATATAGTATGAGTACAAAAACAACGTGTACCCTGTAAGTATCCCGTCTAACCTCGAAGAAGTAGTGACGAGAGGTCGACTCCGACACTTACTAGTAATCCAATAATATCGGATACAGTAAAGCGGGAATAAACATAAGACAGAGTAAATATGTGAAATAAACAAGTATAAAATAGGTGATACAATTCCCCTATTTATAATTTAACTCAAGCTCTCAACTAACAAGTTTCCTCCGTAACTGGAGCATATATATAGATATAGTGGATCTCATTAAGGAAGTAGTCATAATTCAAATTAGGAAAAAATCCCTCAGATTTCACTGGCTTCTAGCCAAATATCACGCACGATTCCATGTAAATATATATATATATAGGAAATGCCGAGGCGTACGGCCCGATCCAACATAAAAGTAAACTGTGCACTGCCAGAGGGTCGAATGACGCGAACCATAGAAGCATCTATTAACCTGCCGAGGCGATCGGCCCGCTCCCATGAGAGTAGTAAAAAGTAATACCCTGCTCGTGAATCATACGTGCGGCGCGGTCAAATATAATTTAAGGGACTTCCCCACTCGTGAATCATACATGCGACGGGGTCAATCATAGATTTTCTTAAGTTATTATGATATTTATCATTTCTTTCGAAAATACGAAGTTTAATGGAAACTCTTAAAATCTCAAATTCCTCAATTCAATTTTCTTTCAACCTAATTATCACGCAACCTTAATCTGGTTTCCTCTCAACAAACAATAAACATAAATTAACAACAATATCAATCAAGGCATGATATAAGCCTAAAACTCCCCGGACGTAAGTATAGTTAGTAGCTACGTACGGACTCTCGTCACCTCGTGCGTACGTACCCCCTCAAATAGAAGCACCTATTTAATTATTTCACCTATGGGGTTAATTCCCTCGTTCAAGGTTAGAAAGGAGACTCACCTTGCTCCGAAGCTCCATAAGCGGCATCCAAGCCCTTCCGACGACTCAAACCGATGCGCAACACTCCAAAACTAGCCAATAATCAGGCAAACCCATTAATATACGCTCGAATACTCATTATAACCCAATTTATAACAATTCCTAACCCCGATCGAAAAGTCGGTAAAAATCACCCTCGGGCCCACGTGCCCGGATTTCGAAACTTTTCGAAGATAAACTTTACTCATACCCTCACGAACTCAAATATATAATTTATTCTCAATTCCATGCCCAAAATCGTGGTCAAAATCCAAGAATGCCAATTTCTAGGTTTTTCTT
This sequence comes from Nicotiana attenuata, assembly GCF_001879085.1. Taxonomy (NCBI): domain Eukaryota; kingdom Viridiplantae; phylum Streptophyta; class Magnoliopsida; order Solanales; family Solanaceae; genus Nicotiana; species Nicotiana attenuata. The sequence continues at coordinate 22,083 of NW_017674376.1, forward strand.
CAAAATCCCAAATTTCTACCAATTTCCATGTTAAAATCTATACATAATCAATGTATTTAACTCATTATAGGTGAGGATGACTTACCTTTCCATCGATGATGAGAACCCCTTCTTGAAACCCTCCAAGAATCGCCCAAACCAAGAGAGAAATGAAGGAAATGGGCCAAATCCCGTTTTTAAAAGAACACACTGCCTCCAGCCTTTCCGTACCTGCGGTCACTTGACCGCTTTTGCGGTTCCACAGGTGCGGCCCCCCTACCGCATCTGCGGTCCTTCACCAGGCCCTCACTCCGCTTTTGCGCTTCACCTTCCGCAAGTGCGGTCCCACTTCTGCAGCAAGATGACCACATCTGCGGTCCCAGCCTTCTCCCTTCTCAACCACATCTGCGCTCCTTTGGTCGCTTCTGCGGCTCCGCACTTGCGGCCAAGACCTCGCAGGTGCGGTTACACCAGATGACAGCAGGTTTCAGCTCTTCCTCCCAACTCCAATTCGATCCATTAACCACCCGAAATCCACTCGAGGCCCCCGGGACCCCATCCAATCACACCAAGCAGTCCCACAACACAACGCGAACCTACTCGAGGCCTCAAATCACATAAAACAATGCTAAAACCATGAATCGCCCTCCAATTCGAGCTTAATGAAATTTAGAATTTCAAACTTCTTCATTCGTTGCCGAAACCCCAAATCACGTCTGATTGACCTCAAATTTTGCACACAAGTCATATTTGACATTACGGACCTACTCCAACTTCCGGAATCGGAGCCTGACCCCGATATCAAAAAGTCCACTTCCGGTCAAACTTATCAAAAACCTTCAATTTCTAACTTTCGCTAAATGACTCCAAAATGACCTACGGACCTCCAAATCGACTTCCAACCACGCTCCCTTTACCAGAATCGCCATACGAAGCTATTCCCAGACTCAGAATCCCAAACGGACATCGATAACACTGAAATGCACTTCAACCCAAACTTATGAAATTCTTCCAAAATACTAACTTACACAATAGGCGCTGAAACGCTCTCGGGTCATCCAAAACCCAATCCGGACATACGACCAAGTCCAAAATCATCATACGAACCTGCCGGAACCTTCAAATCCTGATTCCGAGGTCGTTTACTCAGAAATCCAATCTTAGTCAATTATGCCAACTTAATGCTTTCGAAATGAGAATTTTCTTTCCAAATCAACTCCGAACTTCCCGAAATTCAATTTCAACCATGCGTACAAGTAATAATACCTGAAGTGAAGCCGCTCATGGCCTCAAACCGCCGAAGAACGCGCTAAAGCTCAAAACGACCCCTGGGGTCGTTACATACTCTCCCACTTAAACATAAGTTCGTCCTCGAACGTGCTAAGAACTGCGCTGGAGTCGTCTAAAATCACTATTAAGCACCTAATGCACCTACCCGTGCTACCACCACTTAGTTGAGCACGTTAGCTCGATCAAATCTGAAGATATTCTCTTTTATTCAAGCAAATAAGCTTAGAACCCAAATTTCAACACCTGAAACTCTCTGCCAGGCTTGCTGCCAACTTACGAACACCATATCAATCACCACACGCTGCACCAATACATGATTGCATACCTTTGCTGAATCCACACTATGCGCTACATCATTCACGGACCATAATAACCTTCTCTGATCATACTAACCGACATTTCCTGAATCAGATGCTCACAATGCACCTCATGACATATATAAATCTTGTCCTAACTTTTGCAATACCGCCACGACGGAGGGGAGGTGTAGAAATTCATAACCTACTGCCGAGTCAGCAATTCATTGAGTCTATACTCTTGACAAGAACCATTACCTCATTCTAAACCAATTAATGGTATTTTCTCTTTACAATACTTCATATAATCCGATCACACTGATCCTAGATTCAATAATCTAGCCTCACCTAGTACAAATTGTTCAGGCAATAAACCACCCCAGATATGACCAGAAGTCTCATATAATGCCACAAACTTGAACGTGATACATAAGGGAAACGAACTCTAGAAGGGACTACTCAACTCACGCAACTAATATGAACTTTCCTCAGAAAATGGGAAACAAAACACAAAAAAAAAAAATCAGAATATAGAAAACTGGACCCATCATCACACTGTTGCGGCGTGCAACCCGATCCACACATAGAACTCATATAAGGAGATACACACCGAGCTAAATTGCTCATTACCACTAAATACCGAATATCGGTTGCAAGCACGCTAAGTGCATAATACCATCCCTGGGGAGACAGATAGCGCCATAAGCTATAAAACTTAAGTACAACTGAGGTGCAATATATAATCTGAATCACAAGAGTCATCCTTCTCACATAACAACATCGCTACGCAGAACCTCAACACATAAGAAATTTATCAAGCCGTTTCAAACTCACACGGCCCAATATAGCATTACATGAAATAGCCGACGACGAAATAGCATCCAACGTCTGAATACTCCTTCATAAGGAGCGCTATGCTGAAATGAACACATCCAGCTTGATATAGAGCCCACCTTCATATTTAAATCCATCCACAGACCTCAAGCCGATTCTGATCGCATCGAACTAGGCAAATAACCTTCCAAGGGTCCACAATAACCCCCTCTTTCTCATAACACACAAGAACAACCATCATAACCGGAGCAAACCTCCACAGTCCACAACCCAATAAACCGAGTGTCCTCCAGGCATAAATTCTCAAATTAGTGGTACTATCACAATTTTCACACTTGGTTTAAATCTTTAATGAATCAAGGGACTACATGTCGCTCTTATACAATTTTCCCATGAGATACGCTCCCACGACCTTCCGCATTAGGTAACAATTCTGCACACCCATACCACCGGTCACACTAACGATGTAAAGCAAATCAAGAATCCATAACCAGGATGCAAATCCTCTTTCACAAAAACACCGATCTCAGGTGACGCTAAAGACAATACCAGCTTACTCTAAATATTCAAATCCTTTTTTCTACTGATCCGAGCTCGTGACATCCTTTCCAATACCGAACCGCAACTGATGTTAGGCTAGAAACTCGTGTTTCAGCCATAGTATTACATTCCAGTTACTGCATTTTTACGTGTGCTTGAGCTCAAATGATAGTGAATTACACTTAGTACGTGCTTTATGCCTTGCATGAAGCGATCCCGAGTACAAAAGTTGATTTGGAGCTAAATCGATCAATCTGGAGCTTTGAAGTCTGAGTAAAAGTCCAATACATTAAGTCGGGATCGTGTTCGAAGGTCGTGTACCAAGTTTGGATGTCAAAAGAGGATGAAATAATTTCACTCTGAGAAAATTACACTGCTGTGCCGCACGGGGCGCCGCATGGCGCGGCGCAGCAGTGTAAATAAGTGGCCTGACAAGAAAATGTAAGCCTACTGAATAACTTCACAAGCGTGCCGCACAGTTCGGCGCAGCGTGCGCCGCGTCTTTGGAATTTTCCAGCAGTCTGTCAGAAACAACTCTCTGAACTTCCCCACAAGCATACCGCATGGTGCGTCGCAGCGTGCGGCGCGCCCGTACAAATTTTACAGAGCCAAGTCCTATTTCGCGCAGGAAAGGGTATTTCGTCTAGGCCCGACCCTACTTGGTATAAATACATATAAAAACTCTATTTTGACGACTTTTGAGACATCTGAGACCGAGGGAGACTATTTTGGAAGGGAGAAGACATTTTGGACAATTTCCGGAGGAGATTATCATCGAATTCTTCATTCCTTCATCTTTACTTTGTAAATTAGTTATGCAAATTATTTGGGAAATTGTTACTATGAGTATGAGTAGCTAAACTCATAATCTAGGGTTTTGATGGAACCTGTTGAAGGATGATTTTCTCGTTATGCTAATATAGATTTGCCATAGTATTATCTCTATTTGTTCAACTATATGCTTATTGTTGTTGATTGAAGGGCCCTCAATTAGTTGTTCCTATTTAGTGTGCATTACTCGGGAGAGAGTGTATATTTAGGTAGTTGTTGAACATCATCACTCCTAACGTATATGAGGGATCAATATGAAGGGTTTAAAGGTGGAATTAGGGATAACGAAACCTTGGGTGCAATCTAAGTGAGTTGTACTTAAAGCTAGCTAGCATAATTCGGGAGAATATGTCTAGTATATTTTTGTAATTACTCGGGAGAGAGTTACGACAGTCATAGTGCTCATGATCGATAGAGAAGACTTAGGCAAATTTATAGCAAATATAGCGGAAAGGATTCCGACAACAGGGGAAATCAGAACTTTAGATCGTTCCCATTCTTGCTTACAAATCGTTTAGAGTTAGTTCTTAATTACTGCATTTATATTACGTAATATTTAGTTAATAAACGTCCAATTTTTTACTTAAATATCTCCGAAGATTGAATACGTGAATTTCTATGAGTTCAATAGCTGTGATTGATAGGTTAATTCCTTGTGGGATTCGACTCCGGACTTATTAACCGGAATATATTTATAGTGACCGCTTTGTCCTTTTTATAAGGCATAGTTGGGCATGATCAAATTTTGGCGCCGTTGCCGGGGAATTAACGGTGTTATTAATTGCAGTTAAAAAGAAGTGCAAAAATTCTTACTGTAGTCAAGTTTCTTCAACGTAAACTATCATTGAAATTCTAACGTTTGTAGTCTTGGGTGTTACAGGTGCATGCCTAGAAACTCCTCAAGAACTGGTGAGTTGTTTGAAGCATTATCAGATCCTGAGAAAGTTTTCAAGGCATTGAATCGTGCAAATAAGAAAGCAAACCACAATAGAACTCATCAGAACAAATCGAACCAGACACGGAAGACGATCATCTAAACAACAGAAACAACATGAATGACCCAAACGATCAGGGTGTGGTGCCTCTTGTGCCAGAAGCAGAACTATATGATTGGGCACAACCCACCGCTGACAACTTAGCAACTGCCATTGTAGTTCCTCAGATACAAGCAGATTCATTCCAGATCACAAATAACATGCTACATTTATTGCAGAACAAGGGATTATTCTCTGGGTCATACGTTGAAGATCCTCAGCAGCATCTGAAGAATTTCTTGTCTATCTCTGCCACGCAGAGGCAACATAACGTGATATCAGAAGCAATACGGTTGTTGTTGTTTCCATTCTCAGTGACGGGAGAAGCTCAGACTTGGCTTAATTCACTCCTCATAAACTCCATCACTACTTGGGAGGAATTAGTCAAGCAATTTGTGAACAAATTTCACCCACCCAACAAGAGTGCTCAGCAAATTAATGAGATATTGAGCTTCAGACAGAAACCAATAGAGACGTTATAGGAAACGTGGGAGAGTTCAAGGTTCTGCTGGTTACGTGTCCACATCATGGTATTCCGGAGCAGATGTTGGGGTAGAGATTTTACATGGGTTTGGCAGATAGCTTGAAGGCAAATGTTGATGCTTTAGCAGGTAGAGCATTTTTGAGCAAAACTTTCAGTGAAAGTAAGATCCTACTTGTCAAGATGGCACAAAACTCTGGATGGACAACAAGAAACGCTCCAATCATTCCTGTAGTTCACACAGTGGCATTAGACCCAACTAACTCCATGGCTAAAAATATGGCCACTCTACTGACACAAATGAGCATCCTCACCAAAAAGGTTGATGAATCAGTCCAGAAGCAGCAGGTACACATAGTTGATGCAACTAATGGGGGTTTATGTACATCATGCATTAGTCAACCATATGTCTGCTCGTGGAGTGCTGAAGGTGATAACCACCAATATCAGGAGAACATGAATTATGTGGCCAACTATCGGGGATCGAGACCAGGTGGTCAGAATTGGGGTCAGCAGAATCAACAATATAGACCGGCTCAGCAGCAGTACAACAACAACAACAATAACCTTGGGGCTATGCGACCACAGGGTCAAATGGTGCCTTACCAAAGGCAACAGGGTTATAACCAGCATAATCAGCAGTAGACTTATCAACAACCACAACAACAACAGATGATGAGACACGAAGATGGGTTTGCTAAACTTGAGGGAATGATGCAACAAGTGATTGGGTCCACTAGAAAACTAACTGACAGAGTAGACTCACATGAATCAGCGATAAGAATATTGAGATCCAATTAGGACAGATTTCTATGGCCTTAAATAATCGTCCCTACGGGACGTTACCTGCAGACACCCAAATCGATCCAAAAGAGCAAGGCCCGAAGCAGTTGATGGCAGTGAGTCTCCAAAATGGTAGAGACTTAGATCGGGAGCAAGAAATTGCTTGCGAAAGCAGACCGACTGAGACACTAGTGCCAGTACCCATTGAGATAGATGATTCAGCAAGGTTAACAGAGGTGGCGGTACTGTATGCTAAGAGAACACCAACAAAGAAGAAGAGGTTGCACCAGAACCGACAGTAGAATTAGTGCCTGAACAAGAAACAAATCAAATCACAGGGAAGAAGCGACCTCCAGCGCCATTCCCACAGAGATTGGCCAAGTATCAGAAAGATGAGCAGTACAAGAAATTCTTGGAGATGTTGAAGCAAATTCAGGTAAACATTCCATTGATAGATGCTTTAAAGGAGATGTCTGGTTATGCGAAGATGATGAAGGACTTGATGTCTCGCAAGTTCGACTTTCAAGACTTGGCCACGGTTACACTGACTCAGACCTGCAGTGCTGTTGTGACGAGACCCATAGCTGAGAGGCTGTCTGACCCAGGGAGTTTCACAATCCCTTGCACAATAGGCAACTTTGCATTTGCTAAGGCACTGTGTGATCTGGGAGCAAGCATAAACCTTATGCCCCTGGCTATCTACAAAAGGCTAGGCATTGGAAGAGCTAGACCCACGTCTATGTTACTACAGCTGGCTGACCGAACAGTGAAGAGGCCCTCTGGGATTCTAGATGATGTATTGGTACAGGTTGGGAAGTTTGTGTTCCTAGCAGATTTTGTCATCCTTGACTGTCGGGTTGACGAGGAAATTCCCATAATTTTGGGAAGACCATTCTTGGCCACTGGGAGAGCTTTAATTGATTGTGAAACTGGAGAGCTCAAGATGAGATTAAACAATGAAGAGATAACATTCAATGTGCAGAAATCTATGCGGAGACCGAGTGAATTTGGCAATTGCTCTCTAATAGATGCGGTGGATGTAGTTTTGGAGGAAGAAGATGAGGCACTGAACATTAAAGACCCTCTAGCAGCCTGTCTCATGAACTTAGATGAAGCAAATGGAGAAGAGTTGGCAGAGTGGGTACCTGCTCTTGAAGGCCAAGGTTTTTGGAAAAGGGAGCTCGAATTTGAGCCTTTGCACTTAGAGGAAAGAAAAACTCCTCCAGCTAAGCCATCAATAGAAGAGCCACCAAATTTGGAACTGTAGCCACTGCCATCCCATCTCAGGTATGCATTCTTAGGACCTGACTTAACTTTACCTGTTATTATCTCAGCTAGTTTGTTAGATGTGCAGGCAGAACAACTTTTGCAGGTACTGACTGAGTGCAAGACTGCAATTGGGTGGACCATTGCAGACACTAAGGGGATCATCCCGGCCTTCTGTATGCATAAGATCCTGCTGGAAGATGGGCACAAACCTTCTAGAGAACATCAAAGAAGGCTGAACCCCAACATGAAAGAAGTGGTGAAAAAGGAGGTGATTAAATGGTTAGATGCGGGAATCATATTCCCCATCTATGATAGCAACTAGGTTAGCCCAATGCAGTGTGTACCAAAAAAGGAGGTATGACGGTAGTGAAAAATGAGAAGAACGAGTTGATCTCTACACGAACAGTCATAGGTTGGCGAATCTGTATGGATTACAGGATGTTGAACTTGGCTACCAGGAAGGACCATTTCCCACTACCATTCATTGATCAGATGCTAGATAGATTGGCAGGGAGGTCTCACTTTTGCTTTCTGGATGGGTACTAGGGGTATAATCAAATTTCTATTGCCCCAGAGAATAGAGAGAAAACGTCGTTCACCTGCCCTTATGGTATCTATGCCTTTCGGAGAATGTCGTTTGGCCTATGCAACGCACCCGCCACATTCCAAAGGTGCATGATAGCCATCTTCACAGATATAGTAGAGGAGATAATGGAGGTTTTTATGGATGACTTCTCAGTGGTAGGGAATTTATTCGATGATTGCCTTGTGAATTTGAGAAGAGTTTTGAAAAGGTGTATCGAGACTAATCTGGTACTCAACTGGGAAAAGTTCCATTTCATGGTACAAGAAGGTATAGTCTTGGGGCACCTAGTGTCAAGTAAAGGTATTGAGGTGGATCGTGCAAAGGTTGATGTGATAGAAAAGCTTCCACCACCCACCTCCGTCAAAGCAATCAGAAGTTTTCTTGGGCACGCCGGGTTCTATAGGAGATTTATAAAGGATTTTTCTAAAATTGCTAACCCCTTGTGTAAATTTCTTGAAAAAGATCACCCTTTTGTGTTTTCTGATGACTGCAGGGTAGCTTTTGAGGAATTAAAGAAGAGATTGGTAACAACACCTTTCATAGTTGTGCCCGACTGGGAGCAACCATTTGAGCTGACGTGTGATGCGAGTGACTATGCTGTGGGAGCGGTTCTTGGGCAGCGAAAAGATAAGATCATGCATCCAATATACTGTGCAAGTAGAATGCTGAGTGGAGCACAGCTAAATTACACTGTGACCGAGAAGGAGATGTTGGCAGTGGTGTTCGCATTTGACAAGTTCAGGTCATATCTGATAGGCTCGAAGGTAATTGTTTATACTGACCATGCTGCTCTCAGGTACTTAATTGAGAAGAATGAGTCAAACCCGCGCCGATTCGATGGGTGCTACTGTTGCAAGAATTTGATTTGGAGATCCGTGACCGAAAGGGAACGGAGAACCAAATAGCTGACCATTTATCCAGGCTGGAAGGAGCTGAAAAGAAGGTTGAGGTAGAAGAAATTCTGGAAACTTTTCCAGATGAACAACTGCTAGCCATGAGTCTCGAGGAAGCGCCATGGTATGCAGACATTGCAAACTACCTGGCGAGCAGTATTATTCCTTATGACCTTTTATCTGCTCAAAAGAAAAAGTTCTTTCGTGATTGTCGCATGTATTATTGGGATGAGCCTTAGTTGTTCAGGATTTGTGTTGACAACATGATCCGGAGATGTATCCCCGAGATAGGCCAGTCTTCTATTTTGCAAGCATGTCACGCATCACCATATGGTGGGCACTTCGGGGGAGTAAGGACAACTGCGGAAGTCTTGGAGTCGGGGTTCTACTGGCCAACACTGTTCAAAGATGCACATCTATGGATAAAGGGCTGTGACGAATACCAACGAACCGGGAACATTTCCCGCAGACATGAGATGCACATGAACCCAATTCAGGAGGTAGAAGTGTTTGATGTATGGGAGATCGACTTCATGGGGCCTTTCGTCAGCTCATATGGCAACAAGTACATACTCGTCACTGTGGACTACGTGTCCAAATGGGTAGAAGCTGCAGCACTCACTACAAATGATGCAAAGGGGTAATTGATTTTTTGAGAAAGAACATATTCACCCGATTTGGCACCCCAAGGGCAATAATCAGTGAAAGAGGCACTTACTTTTGTAATCGAGCCTTTGCAAAGTTGTTGGAGAAGTATGATGTACGCCACAAGGTGGCCACCCCATATCATCCACAAACAAGCGGGCAAGTGGAAGTCTCGAATAGAGAAATAAAGAGTGTGCTGACTAAAACTATGAATGCAACTAGAACAGATTGGGCAAGGAAGTTAGATGATGCACTTTGGGCGTATCGAACCGCTTTCAAAACTCTAATTGGCATGTTGCCATACAAGTTGGTGTTTGGGAAGGCGTGTCATTTACCAGTAGAGTTGGAGCATAGATCTTGGTGGGCATTGAGACAATTGAATCTTGATAGTGAAGCTGCAGGAACAAGTAGAGTAACGGAGTTGCACGAGCTTGATGAGTTTAGACATCACACTTTTGAGAGCACAAGATTATACAAGGAGAGAATGAAGATGATACATGATAGGAATATTATTGAGCGGAATTTTAAACCTGGAGATACGGTATTGCTATACAACTCATGTCTGAGGTTATTTTCGGGCAAATTGAAATCACGATGGTCAGGACCTTTTCGTGTGGTTGAAATTCACCCCGCGGGTGCCGTGGAGATTGCTGCGAGTGATGAATCTCGCACGTTTAGAGTCAATGGGCATAGATTAAAACATATGCGGGCATAGAGGAAGCAAAGGAAGTGTCAGTGACCCATTTGATCGAGCCTCCAAAGTTGAGCGTACTTTAAATACGCTTATCTGCGTCATGCCGCGACGCTAAATCAGGCGCTTCATGGGAAGCAACCCATTGATTTGTTGTATTGTTCGTGCCGCGACGTTAAATCAGGCGCTTGTTGGGAGGCAACCCATCAAATTTTTTTCACTTTGATCGGTCTATTTAGGTGCAGGAACGAAAGCATGCGCAGCGGAAGGGCTCGGGGTGACGAAAGTATCCCGGAGGAGGCAAAAATGCGAAAAAAGCAAAAAAAAAAAAAATCTTGGACGCCTAATCCGCGGTCGCGGATCTGACCGCGGATCAATTGCGGATTTTGCAAGACTTCTGTCCGCAGCCGNATGTTACTACAGCTGGCTGACCGAACAGTGAAGAGGCCCTCTGGGATTCTAGATGATGTATTGGTACAGGTTGGGAAGTTTGTGTTCCTAGCAGATTTTGTCATCCTTGACTGTCGGGTTGACGAGGAAATTCCCATAATTTTGGGAAGACCATTCTTGGCCACTGGGAGAGCTTTAATTGATTGTGAAACTGGAGAGCTCAAGATGAGATTAAACGATGAAGAGATAACATTCAACGTGCAGAAATCTATGCGGAGACCCAGTGAATTTGCTAATTGCTCTCTAATAGATGCGGTGGATGTAGTTTTGGAGGAGGAAGATAAAGCATTGAACATTAAAGACACTCTAGCAGCCTGTCTCATGAACTTAGATGAAGCTAATGGTGAAGACTTAGCAGAGTGGGTACTTGCTCTTGAAGTCCAAGGTTTTTCGAAAAGGGAGCTAGAATTCGAGCCTTTGCACTTAGAGGAAAGAAAAACTCCTCCAGCTAAGACATCGATAGAAGAGCCACCAAGGTTGGAACTGAAGCCACTGCCATCTCATCTCAGCTATGCATTCTTAGGACCTAACTCAACTTTACCTGTTATTATCTCATCTAGTTTGTTAGATCTGCAGGCAGAACAGCTTTTGCAGGTACTGACTGAGTGCAAGACTGCAACTGGGTGGACCATTGCAAACATTAAGGGGATCAGCTTAGCCTTTTGTATGCATAAGATTTTACTGAAGATGGGCACAAACCTTCCAGAGAACATCAAAGAAGGATGAACCCCAACATGAAAGAAGTGGTGAAGAAAGAAGTGATCAAGTGGTTAGATGCGGGAATCATATTCCCCATCTCTGACAGCAACTGGGTTAGCCCAGTTTAGTGTGTATCAAAAAAGGGAGGTATGACGGTAGTGAAGAATGATAATAACGAACTTATCTCCACACGAACAGTCATAGGTTGGTGAATCTGTATGGATTATAGGAAGTTGAACTTGGCTACCAGGAAGGACCATTTCCCACTGCCATTCATTGATCAGATGCTAGATAGATTGGTAGGGAGATCTCACTTTTGCTTTCTAGATGGGTACTCGGGGTATAATCAGATTTCTATTGCCCTAGAGGATAGAGAGAAAACGTCGTTCACCTGCCCTTATAGTATCTATGCCTTTAGGAGAATGCCGTTCGGTCTATGCAACGCACCCACCACATTTCAAAGGTGCATGATGGCCATCTTCACAGATATGGTAGAGGAGATAATGGAGGTTTTCATGGATGACTTCTCAGTGGTGGGGAACTCATTCGATGTTTGCCTTGTGAACTTGAGAAGAGTTTTGAAAAGGTGTATCGAGACTAATCTGGTGCTTAACTGGGAAAAGTGCCATTTCATGGTACAAGAAGGTATAGTCTTGGGGCATCTAGTGTCAAGTAAAGGTATTGAGGTGGATCGTGCAAAGGTTGATTTGATAGAAAAGCTTCCACCACCTACCTCCGTCAAAGCAATCAGAAGTTTTCTTGGGCATGCCGGTTTCTATAGGAGATTTATAAAAGATTTTTCCAAAATTGCTAACCCCTTGTGTAAATTGCTTGAAAAAGATCACCCTTTTGTGTTTTCTGATGACTGCAGGGTAGCTTTTGAGGAATTAAAGAAGAGACTGGTAACAACACCTATCATAGTTGCCCCCGACCGGGATCAACCGTTTGAGCTGATGTGTGATGCGAGTGACTATGCTGTGGGAGCAGTTCTTGGGCAGCGAAAAGATAAAATCATGCATCCAGTATACTACGCAAGTAGGACGCTGAGTGGAGCCCAGCTAAATTACACTGTGACCGAGAAGGAGATGCTAGCAGTGGTGTTCGCATGTGACAAGTTCAGGTCATACCTGATAGGTTCGAAGGTAATTGTTTATACTGAACATGCTGCTCTCAGGTACTTAATCGAGAAGAAGGAGTCAAACCGCACATGATTAGATGGGTGCTACTGCTGCAAGAATTTAATTTGGAGACCCGTGACCGAAAGGGAACGGAGAACCAAGTAGCTGATCATTTGTCTAGGCTGGAAGGAGCTGAAAAGAAGGTTGAGGTAGAAGAGATTCTGGAAACTTTTCCAGATGAACAATTACTAGCCACGAGTCTCGAGGAAGCGCCATGGTATGCAGACATTGCAAACTACCTGGCGAGCGATATTGTTCCTTATGACCTTTCCTCTTTTCAAAAGAAAAAGTTCTTTCGTGATTGTCGGATGTATTATTGGGATGAGCCTTATCTGTTCAGGATTTGTGTTGATAACATGATCCAGAGATGTATCCCCGAGATAGACCAGTCTTCTATTTTGCAGGCATGTCACGCATCACCATATGGTGGACACTTCGGGGGAGTAAGGACAGCTGCGAAAGTCTTGGAGTCGGGCTTCTACTGGCCAACATTGTTCAAAGATGCACATCTATGGATAAAGGGGTGTGATGAATGCCAACGAACCGAGAATATTTCCCTCCGACATGAGATGCCTATGAACCCAATTCAGGAGGTAGAAGTGTTTGACGTATGGGGGATCGATTTTATGGGCCCGTTCATCAGCTCATATGGCAACAAGTACATACTCGTCGCTGTGGACTACGGGTCCAAATGGGTGGAAGCTGCAGCACTCCCTACAAATGATGCAAAGGGGGTAATTGGTTTTTTGAGAAAGAACATAATCACTTCCCTTGTAAACCACCTCTGTACGAAGCATAAATCCTGAATCTTCCCAAAGCCAGAACATGAGTCAATAAGGCCAACTATAGCACACCTTTATCAATTCCTTTGCTCAAATTACCACTTATGTTCTTTTCCTTTAGCTGAAATAACTTACCAATATGCCGATAACCCGAAACCTCACAAGAAAATAACCATGCAACCCAATCGTAGGCGGTGGGACTCTCCCACATAGCTTGAAACCGCCATTACACAACTCTGGAACCCCATCCAGATTCTTTCTTCATCATTGACATGATCCTGCACCACCAACTCGCCAAATTCCTCTAAATCCTTCTGTTTGACCTTTCATGAACACTCGGAATCACTAACCACATTCACCTACCCGACCTCTTACTGTATCGCCGGTAGAATTTTTTGCCTAAGCTTCGTCAACACCACGCGACCGCTAACATGCTCACAGGAGATAACCCACCTGTGGAAATTACATGCCGACATCTCTCAGTGACGCTGCATTGCGCAATTACTATGGAATCCGTAACCCAACCTGAGCCCATGCTCGTTCGCTAGCTGTACAAGCCCATTCACTCCTCATGGACATCAACTAAATGTGCGACAATACTTTCCAATCCAAAGTCATGTTGTATCCTTCTTCATATCAAGCAGCTCATTTCTGTTGTATCAAATCTCCCGCCGTATAATAGCCGATATTTCAAATTAAGTCCATAGACCCAGTCATTGTCCACCCTGAATCTCAAATCACTCTAGACGTTTTCTCTGGGTGTGTAGTTATCTTGCCAATGAACTCATATTCTACTCTGCCGCTCTCCCACTTTGGCCAAACCTCTCTTCTTTAAGCAACTACTCGACTTCCGCTTCTTACACCTGGCCTTCTAGGAATTTTAACAACCGCATGACACTTCCCACATGTCCTTCCTCATCCTTTGCTGCTCAGCTGATGCCTTAGATCAAAACCTATCTCGATAGCACTTGAACCAACAGACCGCTACTAACTTAACCTTTCTGAAGTTCATCTTTCCCGAGCCGTCGACATTAGGAATGCCGATTCAATCCCAAACCACCGTACCCTACTATTTCTGACAACCGCTTCTTCAGTACTATCTCACAATATCCTGCCCCAAAGGCGAATTGTAGAAGATCATAACACCGGCAAACTTAACACATTCAATCGAGGACGACGACACCACGTCGCAGATAAAAATTCCACCACACTGGAGAACACCAAGTATCGTTACCCTATTCACCCAAACCTGATCATCTATATTTCGATTACCTTTCCTCCACCGGAAATAAGATACTGGATCTCTGAATCATACACTTAGTAAACCTCCTTTCAAGTCATCACTGCCCGACACATAGGCAAGCATCCCACCATCTCATCAATACTACACGATAACTGCTCGTGAGCATCGTAGCAACATGTGCATAGCCTCAAAGCTCTCAAAAGTACAACTGCTGAACTGAATCGAAAGAATATCCTTCCGCAAGGAGACGACAATAGCCCAAACAACCACGCAGGGAGATACATCCCGCACCACATCTGTAGTACCATTACAATTACTCACTCCCCGATTCATAACCAGCGCTTCACGTCGCATAAGATTGAATGGAAAGGAAATGAAGGCATAAGCCTCAAAGGGATCAAATCGCACGATGAAGAAATCAAGAAGGGAAGTGCTCCTAACAGCCCTGTAGCCTCTCGAAGATAAGTACAAACGTCTCCGTACCGATCCGCAAGAATCTACTAGACTCGCTCATGACTCGTGATACCTAAGGGAACCTAGTGCTCTGATACCATGTTGTCATGACCCAAAATCTATTAAGGGTCGTGATGGTGTCGGACACCACTGTCAGGCAATCCAACACCAAATAACTAGTAATTTCTCGTTTTAATATTTTTTGAAATCATCACCTTTAAACATTTAAACAAGATGACCGCATCTGCGGTCCCATCCTTCTCCCTTCTCAACCGCATCTGCGCTCCTTTGGCCGCTTCTGCGGCTCCGCACTTGCGGCCAAGACCTCGCAGGTGCGGTTACACCTGATGACAGCAGACTTCAGCTCTTCCTCCCAACTCCAATTCGATCCGTTAACCACCTGGAACCACCCGAGGCCCCCGAGACCCCGTCCAATCACACCAACCAGTTCCACAAAACAACGCGGACCTGTTCAAGGCCTCAAATCACATCAAACAACGCTAAAACCATGAATCGTCCTCCAATTCGAGCTTAATGAACTTTAGAATTTCAAACTTCTTCATCCGATGCCGAAACCTATCAAATCACGTCCGATTGACCT
The DNA here is from genome assembly GCF_001879085.1 of Nicotiana attenuata. Lineage (NCBI taxonomy): Eukaryota > Viridiplantae > Streptophyta > Magnoliopsida > Solanales > Solanaceae > Nicotiana > Nicotiana attenuata. The sequence continues at coordinate 37,641 of NW_017674376.1, forward strand.
CAAAATTTGCACACAAGTCATATTCGACATTACGGACCTACTCCAACTTCCAGAATCAGAATCCGACCCCCGATATCAAAAAGTCCACTTCCGGTCAAACTTCTCAAAAACCTTCAATTTCTAACTTTCGCCAAATGACTCCAAAATGACCTACGGACCTCCAAATCGACTTTCGAACGTGCTCCCAATACCAAAATCACCATACGGAGCTATTCCCAGACTCGGAATTCTAAATGGACTTCGATAACACTGAAACGCACTTCAACCCAAACTTATGAAATTCTTCCAAAATACTAACTTACACAATAGGCGCTGAAACACTCTCGGGTCATCCAAAACCCGATCTGGACATACGCCCAAGTCCAAAATCATCATGGGAACCTTCAAATCCTGATTTCGAGGTCGTTTACTCAGAAGTCCAACCTTAGTCAATTCTGCCAACTTTCCGCTTTCGAAATGAGAATTTTCTTTCCAAATCAACTCTGAATTTCCCGAAATTCAATTTCGACCACGTATACAAGTCATAATACCTAAAGTGAAGCCGCTCATGGCCTCAAACCGCCGAAGAACGCGCTAAAACTCAAAACGACCGATCGGATCGTTACATCGATACATTTAAAAGGAATCTTATTCGCAGAATAAGAGTTGCGCATTAATTATATTTGTGGAGCTACAGTTCCCTAAGCATCATATCATAAATTGAACTAATTATGTTAGCGAGCCTACTAATATCATAATTACGGAATTATTTATCATATTAGTAGGATCCCTAATTTAGTTAGCTATACAAGCAGGGGCAGGAAGGGGGTTCGGAACCCCTGTGCCGGAAAATTTTAAATGTAAGGTAAAATTTGTTTTGTTCCTCCATATATTATATTTTGAATTCCCTTGACACAGTCTAAGAGCATAGCTCAGTGGTAAGGGGAGTCAAGACTCTGTGAGTTGTTGGTCCATTGGCCATAGTTTTCTTTTAATATTTTATCTTTTTTTTTAACCCTCTTAGTGATAATTCTGTCTTCTGCCACTGTACACAAGGATTAGCATTGCAGGGATTAGTAATATGATGTGTGCTTAAACATTTATTTAAAATTTAAGTAAGACTAAATATTTAATCCAACATAATCTATCTATAATTAAAAGCAAGGGATAAAAGCCTCTCATTAAGCCAAATGGCAAAATGCAATCACGACACATGGCACCTTCGGACATGACTCCTACATATTAGGAATTAAACTAACGAACTACAATCTGACTTACATTAGGTATTTTCGATAGAAGTTATTTACTCACATTTTTTTTGTAAAATTCTTCCAAAACCGCCGCTCAACATTATCTTCGAATCTATTAATTTAAATTTTTTTAAAATCATTAAATGAACGTGGGTAAAAGAAACAAACCGTGTAAACTTAAATTTTTTTGCAAAATTATTCCATAACCGCCGCTCAAGATTCCCTTTGAATTTATTAATTTAAATTTTTATAAAAGCATTAATTGAACGTGGGTAAAAGAAACAAACCGTTCAAACTTCCCTTAATATATCTAAATTATATTTTTTTTAATTTTAAAATAAATTTTTCCTTCAATTAACCCTAATTCTCTCTGCAAAGTCATGTTATGCTGAACTGTCTAACCCACGATTAACTTTACTGGGTAGCAACTGCTCAAACCTCAAAATATATATTTCTTCCACACCTACAACTGCTTCAATTCTAATGTTCGTTCTTCTACCAAGATTTAAACAAAACTTACGAATTAGCCAAAACATGGCCGCTAACAATGATTTCATCAAGGATATAACTATTTCAAAGATGCAATGGAAGTTGAAAGTTCGCGTTGTCCGTATGTGGGAAAAACCGGATCGTTTTAATCCTGGCTCTATATTCTCCATTGAATTGGTTCTACAAGATGAAAAGGTATTTTTATTATGGTATTGCCTTGCTAATTCCTTTGTGTTGTTCGAAAATTAAATATCAATATCCATAGATTTGTTTTGCTCTTCCAGATTGTTATCCTTTGTGCTATTCAAAATTTAAATGTCAATATCTATAGATTTGTTTTGTTCTTCCATACTGTTGTTCTTTGTATTTTGTTTAGTTCTAACTGTAAAACAAGTATGATTTAGCATGTTGTAAAAGAAGGTATGATTTAGCATGTTGTCGATGTTGTTCACTTTATATAATAAAAGGTATTTTTATTATGTTATTGCCTTGCTAATTCCTTTGTGCGCTTCGAAAATTAAATGTCAATATCCATAGATTTGTTTTGCTCTTCCACATTGTTATCCTTTGTACTCTTCGAAATTTAAATGTCAATATCTATAGATTTGTTTTGCTCTTCCATACTGTTATCCTTTGTATTTGGTTTAGTTCTAACTGTAAAATAAGTTTATTACCAATGCTCGGCTTTAATAGAAGGTATACATGTGGATCATTTTTAGTATTTGTTGTAGCTTATAATTTAGTTTAAGTTATTACCAATGCTCGGATTTAACAGAAGGTATACATGTGGATCATTTTTAGTTTAAGTTATTACCAATGCTCGGCTTTAACAGAAGGTATACATGTGGATCATTTTTAGTTGTTGTTTTCCTTAGACAATCGCACGCAATTTATTATTTGTACATCAGGGACATGGTTATGGAATCACATTGAAGGAAAGAAGACCATATTAGTATTTGTTGTAGCTTTTAATTTTGTTTAAGGTAACAACAACAAATCAGAAAAAGAAACTTTATGAAGATCCTAATCATATAACTCAGTATCAAAATCTTCAACTCCAACAGATTTCTCAAAAGGATTTCCCTCAGCATTAGTGTTATTACTTGTGAAGTTGAATTCACTACCAAATCCTCTTGACTGTTGCAGAGACTGAGCAAAATAATGGTATTTTAAAATATCCAATTCCTCAATATGGTATTTTAATAAAAGTAATGTCAAGTCCACTTTAACCTTCTGTTAACTTTGCTAGATGTCTCAAGTCTACGTTGTTAGAAACAGGTGATTTTCTTAAGCATGTTTTATAAAGATTTGCATGACTTGCAAATCTGCATTTTTTGTGGAATTACTGTCACTAATTAAATTGTTTAACTCTACTGTTTAAAAGTAAAGTTAATATAAATACTATACTATACACATTTGTACTATCTTTTATGTATTGTAATTTCTTTGTAGGGCGATCGTATACATGCTTCTATTGGCAAGTCTGTTTTGCATATTTTCAACAAAAAAATTAATGAGCTTGGATTATATCTTATGGCGAACTTTATCGTCTGCCAAAACAAGGAGATGTTCAACACCACAAAACATAGATTGATGCTGACGTTTACTCAACGGACAACAGTGGCTGAAACAATTGATCCACTATTTCCAATGAATATCTTTGATCTGCGACCATATCATCAATTGATAAATAAAGTTGATGTCAACGAGAGTGAACTATTTGGTAATATTTATGTTTACTTTAATTTAATTTTACATATTTTTTTTTGTAATAGATTGATGCTACTTATTTTAACATCATTTTTTTTCTTTAGATGTTATCAGAGAAATTGTCAATTTTAGTGAGGTACAAATGCAAAAACAAGGTGAAATTAGTAGGAAGTATATGGATATCGAACTAGAAGATGATGAGTAAGAATAAACAGACAACCATTGATTAATGATAGATTTGATAAATACATATACTAAACATTATACACTATTTCTATTGGACAGGAGGAACAAGTTATCTGCTACATTCTGGGGCGAATTTGTTGATCAAGTTATACCTCACCTTTTAAGTTCTAACAACCAGCGTATTATTGTTGTTATGCAGCTCATAAAAGCCCATAAATTTCAAGGTAACATGTAACTATTAAATTTGACATTACTTTTTCTAACTTATTCATTACCGATTACAAAAAATTATTTTTTGCAGATTCATATTCAGTGCGCAACACTTGGAATACATCAAAGTTGTGGATTAATCCTACATTTCCTCAATCGGAAGAGTTTAAATCACAGTTAAATATATTTAATCATGTATCTACCCTCATATCTATCTTTTCACGTATAGTTCTAACTGTAATCCTTATTTATAAATATAGATTAAATGTTGTTCGGGATACTTGCTCTGAAAGGCTGACTCCAACCATCTCTCAACAAAGTTACTCCGTTTCGGATGAGTTAGACAAGGGCATTGTTGAAGTTAAAACAATTGCCCAATTAGTGGAGTCCATGCAAGTGAGTAAACTCTTTTTATCTTATTTCTTTGAATTTTTAGAAGACCATATTTTGGGCAATTGTTTTGTTCTTATATTTCACCCTTTGCTTCTCCTATTTTAGTACATTAAATTGTCGTTAAATATTTCTAACACATGTCATGGAAATATAGTAACCAATCTTATCATATTGATAATGTACTTTAAACTTATTCATTATCACTGAATTGGATACCTGATATTCCATAAGAACACAAATATAATGTATATTTGCTATAAATTAAAGAGATCTTTCATGAAAAAGTTAAATTATTATGAATATATGATCATTACTAGATGGAAACACAAACATATAATATATGTTGGTCTGCCCCTGCCCCACATTTTATGCAATCTTCCAGTCCCGTTTTACACACAATATATTCTAATTTTCTTAAGCATTTTGTCCATGCTAATTTATGGATGTCCTACTTTATATCTTCATCTCTCATATGACATATTGGTTGAAATTTTTAATTTTTGTAATATAAAGATGCAAATTACTTATTATTAGTTTTGATTTGCACATATACCCTCTCTGTATACATCACGACCTAAAGTTTAATCATTTTATTAAACAGGAAGGTCCCTGTTGGATTGTTGCAAGTATAGAAAATTTAGAACTTGGAAAAGGATGGTCGTATGTCAGTTGCAAGAAGTGTCAAAAGAAGGTGGATAAAGTAGGAAACATTTTTCAATGCCCAAACCCCAAATGTAAAAATGAAGATTACTCAGCACTTATTAGGTAAAAGCAGCAACTCTATTTGCTTAATTCATAAAAAATGTACATTTATATCTTAAATGTTTGCTGTGCAATTAGGTACAAGCTTCAGGTTAGGGTAATGGATAGTACAGGATCTATTTCCCTATTGCTTTGGGACCGCGAAGCCATGTTTCTCATAGGCAAATCCGCAAAAGAATTGAAGGAAGGATTTCTTGAGGTATATTAACTAATTATATTCATATTTCTTTTTTTAACAATTCTAACGCAAAATGTCATTCTAGAATACTGGAGGTGTTGATAGGTATCCATATCCAGTAGAGCTGAACAATGTTCTCCAAAGAAAACTCATGTTTAAGGTTATTGTCAAGAGTGAGAACATTCAACTGCAAAAGAAAATTTATAGTGTTGTGAAGCTTACGGATGAGGAGCAACTGATAAAGAAATATAGTCCTGATACACCTACAAATGACTTAACTGTATGTCATATTTGGTTAAAAACTTCATAACATATTTAATATGGTAATTTCTTATAAATTGCATTATTTGAATCATAATTCCAAACTCATTTATTTATCATTTTGTGATATGACCCTGACTTCAATAATAACCAAGTCTTTGATGGAGACAAGGAATGCAAGGTAAATACATCGCTCACTTTTAATTGTTCCTTTAAGATGACACATACTTACATCTAGAATGATATGTTTCCGAATAAATATACACATCTGGAGATTTTTTAATAACTTTAAAAGTTGTGAATGTTCACTTTTTCTATTCTATAGCAAGTTGCAAACTCATTATTATTATTTTTTTTACATTATTGAGTCATGTATAAAAAAAATTCCCGTTATAAATTCATAAAGATATACAAACTGTCATTTCCCTACTTATTTTCACAATTTTGATTTTTATGTATATGCAGGATTCTACTGAAGAGAATGAGTTAATCGATATTGCAAATACACCTGCCAAGCTAAGTTTACCAAATGTTGCAACACTGGTTGAAGAAGATCCGAATACACAGTTGTCAGGAAATAAAATCAAAAGACCATTTAAGAAGAAGAAAACAGCATAAGGTGTTTGCAAATGTAACACTTGGAGAAACCAAGAACTATCTCATTAGTCTTATTAGTAGTTTTATTAGTTATGAACAATGTATTTTAATCATTTCAAGTTATTTATGCTGTTTCACTTTTATGTTTTAGTTAGTTTACAAATTTTATACTTATGGACGACATATTTCAACCATTTAATGTTTCTTTCTGGTAGTAAAGTCTGACTATTAAACTGCGTTTATTGTTATTTGGTTAACCTTACTATTTTATCTCATTTTAGCATCTCCTTGCTCAGTGAAACGTTCTCTGTTGCACAAGTTGTCAAGGTAGTCAAGAGTCTCCAAGCCTTCCACTCTCACTTCACTGTCATAAGAGCAGTTAGTTTTAGCTCTGTTTTCAAGTTCTGAATTGGGAGACTGTACAGTATAGCATGTCAACCTATAAATAGTATTGAATCAAAATGTATTTGATGATGCTACTTTCAAAAACAGGTTCAGCACCAATCCAGTAATGAAAGCTTAAGTATAAAATAGTATCCCCACTCCTACCTGCTGCCTGAAGTAATGAAATATATAGATCAGCACTGCATCTCAAAGTCAACCAGTAAGCCATGGCACTCCTAAAATACATAAGATGCACAAACTATGGTCTTATAAAAAGAGTAGAGGAAAAATGTATACTACGGAAAAGACCAAATGAAAAAGGTTAAGCGAATGAGACACAAAGATAGTAATTGCTAACCTCTTCATGAAAATAAAAAGTCCGGAAATTCAAATCATTAACCTGAGAAACTTCTTTTCAAGAAACAAAATAAGTCGTGTAACTAATGAAATCATATTCTGTCTCAATAGCTACAAAAGCAAATTTGAGTGAACCAAATTCAACATGCACATATGAGGGATGAGGCAGCTTCAAATTTCATTAATTATATGAATATTTCTGATTTAATATGTACGTTCAGATTTAATTTGTTGTATGTCATGGTCGTATAAAATAGTACCCCCACACGCAGTTGCTACATCATGGTCGTATGTCGCTTAATATTGTTACGCCATCATCACTTTATACATACTTTCTCTAACACTGCGCGGGTACTATACTAGTAGTAAATTAAACGCCATAATTTCAGTTATGGCTTAAGATAGAAGATACAAAAGGCTTTTCATGACACTTTTAGAATTACTGGAATCTTAGAGGGCCTACCTGCAAAACCCAACAGTTGGGTGCAGTTACAGGCGCGCCAAAACCGTGCCCACTACACTATATATGCACTGAAAATTGCCAGTTTCACAATTTTAACACTCAAAAATCAAAAGTGCCACAATGAAACCGCTCGTTCTTCTTATACTCTTCACTCTGTTCTTTCTTCTTCAATACGCTTCCGCAGTACAAATCCTCTCGAAATCGAAACTTCAAAAATGCGAGAAAGTTTCCGATTCGAATCGCCTAAATTGCACCAACAAAATCATCATCGACTTGGCTGTTCCCAGTGAATCGGTAATGAATCTCTCTATCTTCTTCTAGAAACTTCTGATTTATTAATCGATTGTTGTAGATTAGCGAATTATACGTAAATGCGAGTTTGATATCTGAGTTTATTTATTCTAGAGTGGAAATGAGGCTTCATTGGTGGCAGAGATAGTTGAAGTGGAAGATAACTCTAGCACTAACATGCGAACACTTCGAGTTCCGCCGGTGGTTACCATTAACAAATCCGCCGCATATGCTTTGTATGAGTTGACATATATACGAGTACGTTTTAAAACATTTTGTGTTTGACTGGACAATGAGTTTGGACCTTTGTATTTTTTTAGTAATTGTGGAAGAAAATATACAAGTGATAAGTGAAACGTTAAGTTTGATAGAGGAGCTCTGCATCAAACGTTAAAATTTGAATCTGAAAAAAGGTTAAAATTTGAATATAGTTAAATGAATTGAATTCTCAAAAAGCTGTTGGAATTGTTGAAATAATTTTGTTAATGGAATTTTTGTCAAATATTTGTCTCCTTTCCTTTCTTATGTATAATGTTTGTGGAAGTATGTTTTTGCTGTTGAATAAGTGAGTGGAACTTTGTTTCATTCAGTAATGCTTCTGAATTGCATCCTGCAAATATTAAGTAGTTGTGATAACTCGCTGGAATTTTCGGAATAATTTATTTTCTTATACTATGTTAGCAGTTTGAAGCTGGAGGCCCCTAGATTACATCTTTAAGCAAACTTGATTGTCGTGTGTATATTACAGTCCATCGGATAGATTTTTGTTTAGCAATGTCTATATCCAAGCAATCCTTCCATATATGTGATCCATGTAATTCCCCCAAAATGCACTCGTGTTTTTTGGTAGCACTTATTCCTGAAGAAGCTTCTCTATTGCTATATTTATTATCCTGTACACTTTTATTTCTCTTATGACGAATAATTGACTCGTCTAATTTGCCAAAATGGTGGAACAACACTTGCATATGTACGTCGGAGTCATTGTTATATAAGGCCTATTGTGGCCTAGTATTAAGGACTATAGTCTTGTACAGAAACTTGTTTAGGCCACCAAATAGTAGGACAGTTGGAAAAGGAAAGCAAAAATAAAGATAACACGTCCTATCCTTGTTTGAGTTTAATTCCATGGTATTGCTTTCTCTCGGTTCAATTGACTTTTCCCGTGTAGGATGTTGCTTATAAACCACAAGAATTCTATGTCAATACACGCAAGTGTGAGCCAGATGCTGGGGCAGATAGGGTGAAAATATGTGAGAGGTAATTCATTTTGATAGTGTTCTTTTCCAAATTGGACTTACTTTAGGCGATTTTTCATTTTTCATCAACAATCTTTGTTTGTAATTCTATGTTATCTGAATTTGGTTAAGTCAAAGTATCCGGTGATTAAATAGTTCTGCTATTGAATTTCATAAATATCAGCTTTGACTTTTCTATCTTATGGGTAAGTCCAAATTTGGCTCCAATTTCCATCTTCCTAAGAAATCTCGAAGATGATATGCAAGGGATACCAAAAGAAAAAATAATTATTAGGGAATCTAGGCAGATAGTTCCCCTTGCGCTTCACTGCCTTAAACATAGATAAATTCAGAAACTTTATAAATAAATACGACCAGAAACTTTGATAAAATTTTTAGTCCTTGATTGCCTCAAAATGTTATTCCTCAGCGGTCCGTGTTCAGAGGTAAGATGCAAACTTGTCTCCAAGCCAGCTGTGCCTTATAGCCTTCCATTGTTGTATTTGATAGAGAAAATGAATCGGTAGATCCGATTGGCTAAAGAGACAGTTCCTAAACCAAACGGGTGTTTAAGATGGATTTGATGATTGACATAAACCTGCATTTACTTTAAGTTCTATTTATAGATAATGGATGAATTACAGCATGTATTTAGAGTGTAGACATCACATGGATTCACACTTATACATCAGTAGCATAATCTATAATCAAGCTCCGGAAGAGCTTAGTACCAAAGGCCTTTTAGTGGAAATTCTAGGAGCCATGATGATTGAAGGCTTATAAGGATGATAAGTTAAGTAGCCTGAAGTGTTGAGGATGTGTTTCCAATCTTATTAGAGGATTCCGTTTCCTCCTAAATCCGCACCATTTGATGGGAATCAGATTGAATGCAAAAGGAGATAACTGTGGCTGCAAAGGATGGCCTATGTGGATTTGAGATAGTTCCGTGATATTGGTCACAGAAATTAATTGACGCTCACACCACAGTGTTCCACATACTTCTTCAATTTAGTATGACCAGACTTGCCACTATCAAGTAAATAACAATTTATAACTATCTCATTAGCTGCCAGAAAAACTCATATTGATAGATAGAAGAGTACAACCATCTAAGTATCTTCATCTTAGTATTCGTCCTTTGAATTTCCTCCAACTGAACAGGTATATAATCTTGAGAAATGATTGATGGCCTGTGGTTTATTTTTGAATATCTGAATTTGCCTCCTTTTTTCTATGGTGTGAGTATGCTAGGTTTAGACCAATATTCATGTCTCCCTGTCTGTAGAAGTTTGGATCTGACGTTGCTTCTTGACAGACATTTCATCTTTATGCTATCTTTCCAGCAACTCCTCCGCTAACACTTTTTAAGGCTTAAATGTTTGTATTTTTTTTTATATCTAACTTTTCGAAAGTGCTTTCTGTGTCAGCTCAGTAACTTCTTGATGTTTGTAATAGGTTGAGAGATGAGAACGGACACATTATCGAGAACACTCAGGTAACATGAGATTTTTAATTGTTTCTTCATCTTGGTAGAATTGTTTCTTGTTATAGGAACATGACCCACTGATACATTCATCAGCTTGCCAAACTTATGATGACTATATCTGCAATCTGGGCTGGTTTTTCAGAAAAATTTCATGCCAAAGAAAAATAAAGGAGAGATATATCCAATTTCTTAATGACTGATAATTAGAGCTCTAAGGAAATTTGCTGCCAATCATAATACCTAAGAGCTGTCTTTCAAATTGAATTTTTAAAGGTAAGTGGAAGTCGACCATTTAAAACTGTATTTAGGAGTATTGTAGAAAAGGCAAATGAATATGTTCAGCTAATGTAGAACATATTATCTACTGATAACCGGAAGGTCTACTTCACAATATTTTCTCCCATTGAAATTTTCCTTTATTGATTTATCCTAGCACAGGATGTAATCCTTCTATTATATCTTCTCAGCCTACCTGTTGTCCTTGTGGAGATCAGCGGAGAGTTCCTTCATCATGTGGAAACTTTTGTAAGTTCATATCCAGTTTTCAAAGAATCTTTCATCTTCAGTGCATGTTACAGAGTAAGCAAGAAATGGTTTCCTAGCTGATATAGTTTCTTGATTTAGTTGACAAGATGATGCACGGCAAGGCAAACACAGCTCACTGTCTTCGGTTTCCAGGTGACTGGTAAGGCCTTTATAAATCTCCATTTTGTGTCAATAAATCTCTATGGAAAATTGTGTTATGATTTGAAATCAATTAATTTTGGAAGTCATCTAGCTTCTTGGATCAAAATTGTTTTGTTGCAGATGTTAAAACGTTAAAATGGTTTTCTGAAGATGCTGTTCTAACATGGCTTTTTATAACATTTCAGTTTCCATATGTTCCTTCTCTACAAGTGATATATTTTTATTGTTACTAGCTTTATGCAAGGTTATAGTGACGTGTAAAGATTAGTTAATATTGCAAACAGTTCTCTCTACCTTTAGGTTTCATGTATTTGGCATTGGGCAGCGCTCAATTGGATTTACCATCCGAATTGACGTTAAGAAGCAATCTCAGAATTCGGTATTTGCTCTGGAAATCCTTACAAGTATCTTTTATATTTTATGCTCCATATGGAGATAATTTTATCCAGGGTCATTGAACTTTTGTGTTTGTTACTCAAAAGTCACTTTTCTTTTTTTTTGTTACGTAAAAATCATTCGACTTTGTGTTCATTACACAAAAGTCACTTTTCTTTCTTTTGTTACACAAATATCATTTTACTTTGCTCTAGTTATCACAAAAGTCACATTTTTACTTGAAAAGTCCATTATGCCCTTGATATTATATAAACTTCATTTTTATGTAATACCTTTTATATTATATACTATATAATATATTTTAACTATGTATTTTATTTATAAAGAAAATAACTTAATATTATTTTATTTATTATTTTTATAATATATTCGTATAATTAATTTTTTTTCTTAACTTTAATTTTCAAGATATATTAGTGGCGTTATAAAACAACTTTTTCCAGCAATTCTTTTTTTTGGAATTTAATTGACCGACCAAAGTTGGTCGGTAATTTCCGACCAACTTTGGTCGGTATGCCCTTCCGACCTTCAAAATACCGACCGCACGTTAATGGTCACGTTTTGGACGGTTATTGGCCATTACCGACCAACTTTGGTCGATTTTTTTGGACAGTTTTTCCCGAATTTCTAATAGTGTAATTTCCCAAATAACCAATTGCACAGGTAAACCCCCAAGAAAATATCCCCAGCTAAATTCGCATGTAGTACCTAGGGATTTTCCTTCAGATTAACATATGATTTTTTTTTCATTTTCTTTGTTTGTTTACCTGCGAAGTTTTCACGGAAATGTACTTGCCGATTTATTTCTCTACTAATATATATTAAAGTTACTAACAAATTTAATAACGTTACTATTGTATTTTGAAAATTAACTGTAAGAAAAAATTAAATATACGAATATATTATAAAAATAATAAATGAAATAATATTAAGTTATTTTATTTATAAATAAAATACATAGTTAAAAATATATTATATAGTATATAATATAGAAGGTATTACATAAATATGAAGGTTTATATAATATCAAGGGCATAATAGACTTTTCAAGTAAAAATGTGACTTTTGTGATAACTAGAGCAAAGTAAAATGATTTTTGTGTAACAAAAGAAAGAAAAATGACTTTTATGTAATGAACACGAAGTTGAATGGTTTTTACGTAACAAAAAAAAGAAAAGTAACTTTTGGGTAACAAACACAAAAGTTCAATAACCATGGATAAAATTAACTCTTCCATCATGCATACTTGTTTCACATTTAATTTCTTAGCATACAGCATAACAGCACTCATTTCCTTTTTATTTTGTTTTTAGTGTCTAAGGTATGGTGGTGTCTTGTATGCAGGATCATTTCTTTGAAATATATTAGTTATAAAACATCCAACTTTGTATGGGATTAAAGCATAGTTGATTGATTGATATTAATTATTAGAAAGAGTAGTCAGCAGCATGAATTGGAGAAAGACCAATTTTGCAAAATAGTGTTGCTTTGCTAGTCTTCAGCACTGTGCTTTATCCCCTTTACATGTTTTCATGTACAGCTAGTTCAGAATTGATTTATCTGTCTTTCTGGGCATTAGCTAAAAAATCAGCTATAGACATGGCAGTTTCCTTATCTTCACCAGTTCACCTTTCACCATTTCTTCTCCATATTAATATTGACTAATTCATACTTCTACATCTCATTTGTTTGACAATATTCAGTTTTTGGGATGGAGAGTATATTTTGTTCCAGCATCCTAAAAGATTATGAATCACCAAAACTAGTATAACTAAACTAGAATATGTTGTCAAGCTAACTCCTTTGGTCATCTCAATGATGACTGTTTAAGAAAAAACAATTGAAAAATATACTATTTGCTGTTAGTATGGTTACGGGTTTTAGATACTTCTATCATTTAACTACTGCCTGCAAGAGTTAATATATGGTGCAAATTTGAATATAGGAATAATTAGCAGAACCAATGACAAAATCAAAACCATGCCTTTATTTTTGGTGGAATGATGATATTCCACTCACTTTTGCATGTGAAGGGTATAGATGTTATAGTTGATTCATTTGTGAATTATTGGCGGCAGGAAGTGATTGTCGGTCCGGAAAATAGAACTGCTACATCCAGTGATAATTTTCTGCGGGTTAATCTGGTTGGAGACTATGTTGGATACACTGATATTCCGTCTTTTGATGACCTCTACCTTGTTATACCAAGACAGGTAGATCTTGTCACTCATCGCACTCTGAAAGAGAACTCCTTAACAGTTTTTAATTTTTGTAAGTATCTCATGTAGTGCAAAATTATATGCACCTTTTTGTGATGGTTTTACAGGAAAGAAGTAACTAGTGGTAGTGTATAAGATTAAATATAAGATTTATTGTTACTAGACATTCAACTGCAGAATAGAGAGTTTGACTAGTGTATTATACTTGAGATATATGGAATATGTTCATTTTTATTACTGAAGCTTCCGGATGGAATTTCACCACATTTGCGTGTTGTGGAGCATTAAAGTTTTTGGAGTTAATGGAAGCAGTAAAATCATGCTATGGCAAGTGTTATACACTCTACAATCTACATAAACTGTAATAGGAAAAAACATTCAGCTCCCTAGGCCTATGACATCCCAAAGCTAAATTGGCTACTATAAGTTGGGAAGGAGAGAATCTCAAGAGATGAATGTATATGGAACTTTTCTGCGAAGCTGATGTTAAACACCAACTCTCAAGCTGATGCGCTTTTAAATGCAATGCTACCTGTGAATAGAAGTGGACTGGGTAGTAGAGAACGATGGGCATAGCTGTAGCATTTCAGTCTTAATTCCCCCCTTTTTCTGGTATACCTGATATAAATCACTGAGAATATGCTATACTAGAAACTAGAAAGCACTCCTTAAAGTGACGTATTATGCAAATTTGATTCTTGAAGGACAAGAATAATGCTTATTACTTCCTTATCAGGAAAATAAAAGGAATACTGCTTATTACTTTATTGCATATGCAATTGCTTACACCTAGTTACTTTTGGCCATGTGTCTTTCGTTGATCATGCAAGCATTTCAATATGCTCACTGCAATTTGTTTCTTCTTTCCGATGGACTTTTTTGTTTTCCATTCTTGGGTACTCTTGTCATTTGTGATATTAAGGTTTTTGTTTCCTTTTTGTTGAAGGGTGGCCCAGGTCAACCACAAAATCTGGGGAGCAATTTTTCCATGTGGATGCTACTTGAGAGAGTGAGGTTTACATTAGACGGGCTTGAATGTAACAAAATTGGTGTAGGTTACGACGCGTTCAATGCACAGCCAGATTTTTGTTCAGCACCATTTTGGAGTTGCCTGCACAATCAACTATGGAACTTTTGGGATGTCAGTAAATTTAAACACTACGCTCGTTTTCAAAAATAGGATTCTATTTGTCTAATAAATTCCCACGTCATTCGAAACCTTATTCTACTGCAGTCGTGCCCTCTTTGTTTTCCTTCTTAAGTAATTGCATTGCAAATTTTCTTGCCACTACAACATTTGCACCATAATGATGGTCTTATCCAATTCATATATTGTCTAATACAATTCATATATCTGTCTAAACTGCCTGAAAGAGACATCTTTTAGATTTCTGTAATTGTTTGTTATCTGTTTCTATATTCTACAGGAGTGTGTTTTCCCTTTTTCTTTGTTGCTTGTGTTTGAAGACATTTTCTCCCTACATGTCTGCTATTCCAGTGGCTTGTACAAATTATCTTTCTCAAGGAAAAGTACCGATTTGAGAATCAACCAGCACATTTATACTAAAAGTAGATATAAATAACTTGGGGAAAACGGTGGTTGACTGTGGTTGAAGTACAAATGGACCTTAGAAGCAATTCACAAAATTCCGGACTTGAATTCTGAGTAATTTTATCTTGCAGGCTGACCAGAATAGAATCAGTAGAAATCAGGTGCCGCTATATTGCGTGCAAGGAAGGTTTGAAAGAATCAACCAGCATCCAGTTAAGTTTCGGGTTTAGATTTTGTGTCTGCACAGATGTCTTTTGCTTCTGCTTGTAATTTACAAGTGTCTGCAGAATGCAGGAAGTCATGCATTCTCTATTGGAATTACAGAAGTCCTGAACACAAATCTCTTGATAGAACTGAATGCAGATGATATAGAATATGTATATCAAAGGTCAGTCATGTTATTAGGTATTAGTGCTTTGTCTTGTGGTTCTCCTTGGCATAGTTTTTAATACGTGTTCCCCTTTATCTGAAAAATGTGAGCTTATTTGATGGCCGATTTTGTATCACCTCCAGACCGAGCCTGCAATAACAACGACAGAGACATAATTAGATAAGGGACCAATTCCTTAGTGTTTCTTCATCAACTTTTAAAATTTGTTTAAAGATTATGCAATCCAGAAAAAGATATCTCAAATTACCTTTTGATATTTTTCCTATCAAATTAATTTAGGCAGCATTTGATAATCAGTCAGTTGAGACAAATTTGATGCTTTAGACTTCTTCTTCGATTTTCAGGAGTAAGATAAGTAGCTCTTTTGAGTAAGATTTTTTTTCTGTTTGTACGATTAATCTGCTATTTTTGTCCTTGCAGCTATTATTATTTGGAAGCTCCTATAGATTTTATATTCATAATGGAGATTGTTTAGTTTTAGTTGTGGTCGTATCCGTATATGACATCTTCTTCTTCTTCTTCTCTTTCGCTACTATTATTTATGTTTCTTAATAAAAAACAATTTGTCCTTTATTAAGAATGCCATTTACTAACCAAATTACAATTTTAAGAAGCATAGTACATCAAACTTTTAAGGAACAACAAACATTATCAACTAATAGGTAAATGAAGAGAAAAGCTGTCCCTTCTAAGCTTGGAACAATTTCTTAAGTATGAGGATATGTGAATGGAAAATTGAAATACCAAAAGATTAAAACAGAAAATTCTTCATCTATATAGATCAATTTGGACGGACTATTAGCATACATTTGAACATTTTGAAGATTGATTTGGGCCTTTTATGCAGGAGCCCTGGGAAAATTATAAGTATTACAATCCCAACTTTTGAAGCTTTAACTCAATTTGGATCAGCAACAATTACAACAAAAAATATAGGTGAAGTGGAAGCATCCTACAGCCTCACGGTAGACAACTACTTTATGTACTTTATGTTTAGACAGTTAAAATACAGCATGTGTTTTATCTGTTCATCAGTTTAATGTACCGCCATGCTATTTAATAGGATAAAGTTTCATATTCATATCCCAGAATTAAGTCGCCAATAGGAGTTGGCTCAGTTTGTAAGGATCGAATGCTTGCTTGAAAGGTCTTGGTTATCCCCTCTGCTGGACCACCTGTACGTCCAAAGTAAGTCCTCTTTGAGGCCTGCAGCATGCTTTGGCCCTGGACGAGTCCTCCCCTTACTGATATGTTCCATAGACCACCCACACAGCGAATCCACAAAGGAGAAAATAAGGAAAAAAAAGGAAGTCCATAATAAGTCATGCTACATCATTGTAGCATTATCTTGGTTTATATTTGCTTTGATTTACCAACTTGATAATTTCCTTTGTACTACCCCAGATCTAATCTAAGCAAATTTCACCAGTGGACAATATTAAAATATCTGCGAGATCCTTTGGTGTATCATTTCCTTTTTTTCTCTTTTATTCAGAAAGTTCACAATTTGTTATGGGATTCTAGAAAAGCACACAGATGTTCGAGAACAGAAACTTTATTAAAGCATCACAAGCCTGTAGACTTAATTCTAATTTTAGCAGGTCAATTTGCAGTTCTTGTACAATCACAGATATACTTCAATTCGTCTGCTTGAATAATTTGTGAACCTTTCATAATTGACCTTTTCATCATGCAGTTCGAATGCTCAGCCGGTGTCAGCCAAATGGAGGTTATCATACTTATTTCTGATATATGACACGAAGTCATGATTATTTCAGAAGAAATAACTTTAGTAAACCTTATGGTGCTGCAGGAACAATTTTATATAATGAAGCCAAATGAAGTCATGACTCGAGCATTCAAGTTGTACCCAGCAAGTGATCAAGCTGCAAAGTATATCTGCTCAGGTAAGATATTAATGAGGAGGGCATGAGATGTAGTGGATCATTCCGGAGATGCCACATCTTCTATGTTTACTCTTTGTTGCAGCAATACTGAAGGACTCAGATTTTAATGAAGTTGATCGTGCGGAGTGTCAATTCACAACCACAGCTACTGTTCTTGATAATGGATCACAGGTCAGCTGTAGTTTATGCTGGAAATCTTGGTGCACACTGTGTTTGTGCATATATTTTTCTACCATTATTAAAAAAGGAAAATAACAATGATATAATGGGCTAAATGGTGGGGAGAGTGGAGTGGAGACACCAAGACAGTTTCTCTTCTTCCTGCATAGTGTACAAATTCAGACTGATAATAGTTGAAATTAGTAGTCTGACATGGGGCCTGGTATGAGTTTATGCCTTTAAGAGAGAAGGTACTTCATTTCAAAGGATTTTTTATCTGCACATGTTGGAGTTTGAACCTTCAGCACCTTGGATGATTAGTTTGAGGGGGCAGAAACTTGCCTAACAGGAAAGAGAGTGGCATATGTGCTTTTCAATAGGACTATGTGTGTTGCTGGAAGCATTTGTGTAGCTTCTTTCCATTTGTAATTATCTCTGCATTTTTCCTTATAGGTGTCAACCTGGAAAGAGGTTTGGTTTCTGCTATCATTGGATGAGATTACAGTGTGTTTAAATCGCAAAAGGGTAGAGATAATGGAATGGAAAAGCTTCCTTTCTTCCTTTCTTTCTTTCTTTCTTTTTTCTTTTTTTAGTAAATAACTGCACTTTCAAAAACTGCTCCTATCCCGTCAGTTTTGCCTCCCAGGGCTCCAACAAAGTTTCAGTTTTAATTCCCAGAAAGAATAGCTTCGGTGGATTCCAATTAGTATATTGTTAAACTAGCTCTTGAAAGTATGCGTTCTTTTTCTCCTCCTACCTGTATCCGTTTAGCCATTAAATTATCCTAAGACTGATTTCTCTAGGATTTAGGTTTCTCAACCATTCGTCAGAGAACATTGTTGGTGAGGCTATCAGATAAACATGCAATGTCCTGCACCCACTCTTATTTGTATCACACGTCATCTTCTTAATGCAGATTCCATTTCAACCTCCTAAGACAAGCATCAATGGTTTCTTTGAGAGCATTGAGGATCTATGGAAAAAATTTTGGGAGAATTTGACAGATTTTATCACTGGGAAAAGTTGCAGGTATGTAAATCTTTTGTCTATTTAGTGTCAAATGATCACCAATGAAGCATATTATAGATATAGACTCTTGGAAGACTTGTATCTCAATCGTGGTGTTTCCATTGAGTTTCACCAAAGTTTAAAGCTCGTAATTGATTTCACTAAGGTTATATACTGACTTGAGTGCTCTAGGCAGGAGTTCTAGATATCTATATATACCCTCAATGTTAAGTTTCCATCTGTCTTGCTTTGGTCTCTGGATAAACCATGATAAACTATAGGCAATCAAAGGATTTATTGCATCCACTTAAGGTTTTTGAGTAGTGTTGTATTCCATTCATATGACTTCAGTTTTCATATGAATTTTCTGATTAGCTTTTCTTTTGATAAAATAATTTCCGGAATAGATTTTAGTCAACAAGTGTATTTAACTAAAAGAGTTGTTAGTCTGCTACATATATTAAACAAACATAATTGGTGATAGTGTATAAATTTGAATTTAGGAGACCACCAACATCTTTTTTCCAAACTGAACTTAAATAGCTACTTAGGTTCTGTTACCGGTTCTTTCTACATTATGATGTAGCAAGAGCTATTGCCTCTGCTTTCTGGACCAAAAGTGATATAGTCTTGGATTTATTCCTGAATGTTTCTCTCATAAGCATAGCGGACCAATTGATGTTTTATTTGAGAAATTGATGCATCTCTTCTTGTAGACTTCCAATTCTCTCTTTTGAATTATCCTATTCTTGATTAGGGCGTTTAATTCATATATCGGCTATTTCCATCATGTAGAGCGCTTGAAAATATCATGTACCATCCTAAGGACACATTTCGTCTTCTGAAGAAGAATGCTGACTACCATAATCTCATGCTGAGTGAGGAGGACATACAATTGCACGAATTTTATATTTGATATTTTGTTGTTTGATTTAGTTTTCTGATGTTTGATGCGGATGTTATATTTCGCTGAAAGTAAGAGTAATTCCCGTCTATTTCCTGAGAGAAACTAGCTGTGCCCAAGTTATTTTTTGGATCTGATTATGCAACCCTGATTATCCAAGTTACAGAATGAAGTGCTCTGGATTCTTCGACTTCAGCTGCCATATACAGTACATCTGCATCACTTGGGTAGTAATGTTTTGTCTGTTCTTGGCAATTCTTCCAACAGGTTTCTTGCTTACTTGACTCTTGTGCTGATCTTTTAGAAGTTGAAAGCAGAAACATTTTGACTCTATGTTACTTTTGTGACTTGTAGTGATTGTACTACTCTGGCTTCTTCACCAGAAAGGTTTATTTGATCCTCTGTATGACTGGTGGGATGATCATTTTTCAATTACTGAAGATAATCATATGAGTCATTGGAAGCATAGTTACACTCCTGACTCATTAAGAATTCATCATAAGAAGAAAAGCCACAAGAATGAGCCAAGGCATCATAAGCATCATGCACAAAGGAGGCACACAAAGCTTCACAATGATCCAAGGCACGAGAATCTTTTGAGAGAAACTGATTATCATTACTACCTTCACCATGTGCACAAGGATAAGCACAAACATGGAAAAACCAAGAGCTCAGGCATTACAAAGCCACTTCGTTCAAGGAAGGGAGAGGATGACCACTTGAGACATCACAGACGAAGAAAAGAGAGAGAAACTTTGGGAGGACTTGTCATAAACAAGAAGCCAAGTGCTGAAATTCAAGAGGAATATCTAAGGCACAAACATCCCATCTTAAATGACACACATCATAAGAGGCAAGTCAAGTGGAAAGACTGACTAGAACTGGTTTGACAGTGATTGCCAGAGCCTTGCAGCTATGTCATGTAGAGAAGATGTTAAATTTGGTTTTTGTCTTCTTTATAACGTTCTTTTGACCCCTATTAGAGTATCTCTAGTTCAAACTAAATACTCTAGAGATATTCCGCGGGGAAGAACAGGGTTTTGAAATATGGGGGAGCAGGAAATAGTGAACTTTGCAAATTATTTTGCTCTCAGATTCTAGGAGTTCTTAATTCAAAACTGTACCATGTATTGAATATATGCACACTTTTGTTCTTTTCTTCTTCAATAACAACTACACTTTGTGTTGGAATCATAAAAAAGAAAAGAAAAGAAAAAATATATGTATAGATGTTGATATCAGTAAATTTTAGCAAAATTTCCCCAGACTAATGATTTGCTGAGTTCTTTCTTTCTGTCCCAGCACTCTGTCTGTCAGCGACATTATCTTTTGCTGCTTTGAGAATATCCGGGTAAGTTTGTATTCTTGGACACTTCTACTGATTTCCTCATTTTTTGTTGTTGGCTATTGTATCTTCTCATCTTTTTCCGAAAGCCTAATATGGTAACCGTTGGGAAATTGTAGACCAGGAGTCCGCAGTGTGTCTCCTCCTTGTATTGTTTCCCACCTGACAGTTTTCGCCATGTATAATATTAGCTCCCTCTCTTTTTTTCCTCAAAGATATTACTGTGAGTTATGTTTTTACCTGTATTTGGTCACGAGGGAGTGGAGAAAGACAGCCATCTGCACCTTTGTGAAATCTGTACCAACACAAAATCTCATACCACCTCCAAAAGCCATGAAATTTCGAGAAGCTCCATTCATTTCTACTCCCTGTATTCCATGAATATTTCATTAAGACTTGAGGAAATTACACTATGATAACACGCAACCCATTTCATTTTCTGTAACCTCCAGTATCGTGCAAATAAAGTAACAATAAAGCTTGAAAGGCTCACCTCCCATCTCCATGGATTGAATTCAAGGGGATCTTGATATTTGGCAGGGTTTAAGTGCACAGCCGGAGGACAAACCATAATCGCCCAACCAGCTGGAATGGTATGCCCTGCATCAGATGGAGTATTATATTAAGGTATGTTCCTATGAGTAAATCTGGAGCTTTATTCACAAGAATATGTTGGTAAAGAATTTTAATCATATATACCTTTGAAGTTGACATCTCTTAGTGCTTTTCGGAAAATTGCTGGAACAATATTTGCCAGTCTGACAGTTTCATTAATAACCTACACATACAGTATTCATGTTAATGTTAATGAAGAATGTTCTTAGTTCTGGTTACTAAGGATTTTGAAAATGGAAAAACAATTTTAAATAAAGTACCTGAAATGTGAATTTCATTGATTTATATTCTTTCCATGTAAGTCCAGAAGCTGGATTTTCCCTTCTTCTAATTATCGCCTCATGTTCCTCCTGAAAGCATTATAAACCCGTTATTACTGGCATGTAAAAACGAGGCTGATTAGTTGAACAAGATTAGTCACACTTACTGTTAATTCTTTTAAAGCCAATGGATGGTCGTGAAGAAATTTAGTGGCTAAAGTTATAGCCAGAGAGGTGGTCTCGAAGCTGGCAAAGAGCAGTACAAACATCAAATCTAAAGCTATTGCCTCCGTGAGGATTGTGTCCTTCCTTTGAAGTTCTTCTAAGACATAATCAAAGAAATCAGTTTGTTCCTTCCTAGGCTTTGCTCTTCTTTCCTCTAGCAGTGTCTTTAGCATCTTCATTGCCTTCTTTCTTCCCTGGTGATGACCTCCAGAATCAGTTAATCACTTCAACAAGTATATGGGCACACCATTCTTACGTGAATTTGCAGAACAGTATACTTGTACCAGATGGTTAAGTCTAGATATGTAGTGTTAATACCTGTAAGCACTTGTGATAGGCAGTTCCGGGAATGTCAATAGGGAAGGAAATCAATCCCTGTATAAAAGCGACAAAACTTTCTCGCAGATTTTCCGATGAGTTGTCAGAATCATAGCTGATTAGCTTTTTTGCAGTTAGATCAAATATCATCTGTAGAAACACCAAGAGATTAGCTGATTAAAATTGAGAACGTTTTAGCAAATCACTGAAGGGGAAAGTTTGGATAACTTACGTTGGCAGTTGCTTCCTTCATCTCGACACTTGTCTGACCTGACCACCTCTTCAATTTATTTTTCGCTGCCTCTTCAACCTCAGGCATCATCTTTTTCAGACTTTCAGGACCAAAAAGGTTTAGTACCATGTTCTTTAAATACTTGTACATGAAACCATGCAAGGAACCTACATTCTGCCTTCCAAATATCTCAGTGAATGTATCCGGATACCAGCTATGAAATAACTGTCCCTCTTGCTGAAAGATGAAGTAATTAAGGTCGGGGTCTGTAGATACTATAACAGGACGTCCCACCACACTAGTTCGAAAAATCGGCCCATACCTAAATGAATTGCCAAAAACTTGTTTATTAGGATTGTAAAATGAAGTCTGGTAATGTCAATTTGTATTATTATTACTATATATAAAACCAAAAAGAGTGGATTGTAGCAACCACCTTTGCATCCTGTCCTTCACAAAGGGGGCAATATCTGATGTTGTATTGGGGGCAAAGAACTGAATGGTTTCGCCAAGTAATGGCCAGCCCATTGAACCTGGTGGGAGTTTTCCATTGCATCTGGGATTCCTCCAGTTGTAAACCCAATGTATAATGATTATAACAAGAAAAGCTCCAATGCACATACCCATTGATATCATCTTAGTTAATATGTATTATCTGCCTCTGTGTATCTATAGATGAGAGGAATAAGAGAAGTTGGAGATCTTCT
Source organism: Nicotiana attenuata (assembly GCF_001879085.1). Lineage (NCBI taxonomy): Eukaryota > Viridiplantae > Streptophyta > Magnoliopsida > Solanales > Solanaceae > Nicotiana > Nicotiana attenuata. Next base: position 60,800 of record NW_017674376.1, read on the forward strand.
GAAAGTAAGAACTGTAGGGGGAGGCAGAAAGAACTTCCCAAGAGAAGGAAGTGGAAATGTGTTTGTAGGCAGGTATGAAAGAGCTTGAGAAAAGGCTGCCCAAAGAGAAGGAAATATATTGGTTTATTATCAATAAAATAGTAAGTGGGAGAGTAATGGTAGGAGATGTTGTGAGAAGAAGATCAGTAGAATGAGAAGAAACTGCTGTCATGTACTCCATATCCACGAGGAGGAGTTCTTAAATAGGCAGGCTAGAATTACAACTAATTAGAATAATAGTTCCATTTGTTTTTTCAAGTTGGTTGCTCAAAAGAGCTGTACAAGTAGTTGGAGATAAGAATAGTATAGCCAGAATTATTTTGAGTTGAGAACACCCTCATTCCTTTGTCAACGGGCACATATAAAAAATTCTAAAGAAAAAAAAAACTAAAATGACGATTGAAGCTACCACGAAGCTGTCCTCTCTCTGTTTCTTTCTCTCTCTGTACATTATCTTTGAAAGGTCTAAACACACAAAACTGAAGGAGCACTTGCAAGAAATGTTGCATATCTTTAGGAGCTTTAATTGGGATTTAAAAAAAACCATTTTCACAGATTTAATAGGGTTAAAATTGGATTTAAAGGCATCTCTTGCTTGCACTTGGAAGTATGAAATCAATCATCAATATGAAATTACAACTACAAAATCTTATGGTTGAATTTGCTGCAGCAAAATCTTGCCAGTATCTAAGTTAAATACTCTTATGTCATTCAAACAGACTTAATGTAAAGAATCAAGATAGATGCTACACATGATTGATTGTTCTACTCCTCAATTTTGCTTGTCAAGATTTAGATCTTATCCTAGATCTTATTCTTTAGTTGTAGTCGGTTATACCATGTCAAATTTTGAATCTTAATTACATAAGCAGTGATTCCAAGAGTAGTATTCTAGATATTGAGGCAACTACTGTATCAGGTTCTCTACTAAACTATTCATCCATTATCTTATCTGACAAGGGAAAAATTAACTATTCTTTTGCCTTATAGTAACCCTTTTTCGTTTTCAACACATAGAGCACCACCCCCACCGTCGAGCCGCGGGCTTAATCCCACTAAATAATGAAGTATAGGTAGGTTTACTGTGGATTATGACCAACCATTATTATGCAGCTTAGCTTGCTTCTTAATACTAATCCTGCATTTGTTTGTACTTTAGTGGTATAATAATGTAATAAGATTCATGTGTTAAGACAGCAGAATTGGATTATGAGTTTAAGCAACTGTTTAAGTCTTAATCTAACAAGCGCGGGAATCAAAATCTTTGTCTGGTTCTGGGATACTTATGATTAAAATAAAAGAACTCGTGTGCAGACTGAACTATTTGGGTCAAAGGGGGGTCCATTTTGCCAAAAAAAAAAGGCTCTATTAGGTTGTTAACGTTTCAATTTTTTCTTTTTAAAGTGTTCTTTTTGGTCACTATTACATAGAAATTTGTTGTTTTCCCTTTTAGAGAAACCTCAGGGAAAGTCCTAGCTATTGTTGGAATGGTGTCACTGGTGCTGTACCATTGTACCAATTTTCGGTGATTTGTTTTAAAGGCTTTTTAAGTCGAAAAGTTTCAGTGAATACAGAGTAAAATGACCAATTCTGAATGGACTGCTTAAGAGGATGACACAGATAGCTCAACTGCCTTTTGCCCTTAGGCTAGAGAAAAGGTCTTATGTGGAGGTGCAGAATAATGACAGCTCAATTTGACTCCTAGTTTGAAGCTTTTTAAAATAAAGAATTAGTACTAACTGTATAGATTAGACAGAAAAGGAAGTGATTAATGAAGTCAAATTCTCTGGACCTTGGCGAGTACTTATTTTTTAATAGCTTAAGAGTAAGGAACTTTTTCTTATGGGGCTTCTAAGAACCGACATTAAAAGGTCCTACTTGTCTTGATGGTGTAAAGCACAGATCTGATATTTGGGACCCACCTATTTTTAAGGCAAAACCTCTCCACTCCACCTGGTGTCATTTTATGTACTTTTTATGTTGTGACTTTTGCATCTCCAATTAAACTGTTTCTTTAGTTTACCCAAGAATCCACAGTAAATATTCTTTTAATTATTTGATATTCTAAATACATTGATTTGACTATCTAGATTTGTGATAAATAACTTCGTTTGGTACGAAGGATAAGGGATAATTATTTCCGAGATTAAATTTGAGATAAATTTATCCCACATTTGGTAGGGATAAAATCATAGTATAACTAATCTCGGGATTTAGGGGTGGACATTCGGGCAATTCGGATTGGATATGAGAATTCCGATTTGGATTTTCGATTTTCGAATCGAAGAAATGACAATCCAAATCCAACCCAAATAAACTCGGATTGGATCAGATTTTTTAAGTTTGGATTCGGATTAATCGGTTTGGATATTTTGAATTTTCGGTTTTGAGCTTATAAGTTGAGATGTTTCGTCTTTCTACGATAATGAAGATCCAAATAAAGTATTCATGTTAAATTACTTAAAAAGTTCCTCATTTCACCGCAATCATCCAAATAAAGCATTCAAGTAATGAAAAGCAAATACAACAAAGACATTAGTAAGGCCGATAAATAGTAGCAATAGTAAAATCATGTCCAAATATAAAGTATTCTGATAGTAACTTAGTAATTAGTATTGAATATATGAGATTATGCTTAATGGTTAGGATATTGGACTTGTTACCATCATACGAATAATGGACTAAATATAAAATATAAAAAATTTGGATTTTTGGATATCCAAAAATCTGAAGTACCAAATCCAATATCCAATCCGAAATCCAAAAATTTTAAAAATTAAATCCGAAATCCAATCCATAACCCGAAAATCGAAACTAAAAATTCAAATAATTCGGATTTCGGGTTTGTCCAAACTATACTCATCTCTATCGGGATTAGTTACCCCGGGATTGTAGTGTCTTTTATCCCTATGGGAGGATGGGATGATTAATCATAGGATAACTAATCCCAAAATAATTAATTTGGGATAACTTGTTTCCCAGCCAAATGACCTCTAAGGAGGTAAATCTCTCCACCGAAAGGTTTCGAACTCGAGACCTAGATTAAGAGCAAAGAGTTTTAGCTGTTTCACCATGCTATTTGTGGTAGAGGTGTCAATGGATCTTTAAAAACCGACTAAAACGATTGAACCGTATGGAACCGATTATTAGGTTTCTTTTAATAAAACCGTAGGTTTTTATATAAACTTATAGTCGTACGAATATAGGGTAGGTTTTTAATTCTATTAAAATAAACCGAAAAAATACCGAACCATTCCGAATAAATTTATATATGAAAAATATATTTTAATATACTAAGTTAAAACTAACAAATTATTAAGTTTTTTTTCTTGAGTCTTGGATTATGGAAATGGCTACGAGTGACCAAATAATTAATATCTAAACTCCCAACTTCCAAACGTATTCTACTACTCATAGAAACTAAATTAGTTCTAACATCATGAGTTGCTAGCACTAGGTATTCAGCGATCTTCAGATGCAAGCGAAGGTATTGGATATCTTTCCTCTCATATAATTTAGATTTCTCTTATTGGATACTAACCTTCTAATAAGCTCTATTCTTGAGTCCCAACTTGATTAGTATCTTTCCACTCGTATGATTTATATTTCTCGTCTTTGCTTAATTTATTTTACGCTACCATGGAATAGTGTGGTGAATCTCTATTCTGCACATATTTCATGTTCCTTTGATCATTACTTTTAAAATAGTAAAAATATCTAGAGAGTTTTGCTAAAATCCTATACAAGTACATACTTATCACATTATAACTTCGACTAGTGACTCTTGCATGACGTTTTAAAAAAATACCGAAAAGTTAACCGAACCGTACCGTTACTAATATTGATATCGAAGAGAAACCGAGATGATTGTGACTGTTTCGATAAGTCTATTTTTGGTTATACAAAATGGAATAACCGAAAAATTAATGTGATATAAATTTTATAAAATAATCGGCCGAACCGAACCATTGACACCCCGAATTCGTGGTACAGAGCAAAAGGTTTAATTCTTATTCCTATACAAATTTAGAAGTGGGAGCAAATTTTTTCCACTCCATAAGAGATAATTAGTCCGAAAATATCCTTTCAATGGATAATTTTCTTCTTCTTGACAAAAGAAGTTCTCCCTCTTTTTGTTTTTTAAAATGCTTTTCACCCCCTTAGCCTGTAATAAATTTGTGCTTACAAGTTACAACCTCTGAACTTATTCTCAATTTTCTTGTCTCCCTATCTCGAGCGCCCTTACCCAACCCTGTTTGTTTGTCCTTTTTTTAAAAGAGAGAATCATCATTTACCCGTTTCCACCCCATCTTTGTTAAATTTCAAAATTGATGCACTATGGGATATGTTATTGCTAGATTGCTAAAAAGGGAAAAAGAAAAAGGAAAGGAAGAAGACAAAAATGAAGAGATAAAGCTAGAATTTTAAATCATACTATTAAAGTACAAGACTTGATCCTCATTGGACTCTCCTATTGTCCAACTCCGGGGTCATCCTAACCACTAATTAAACAATGAAAATTAGAGGGAAACTGAGAGAGGGAGCCTAGCTAGAATGTGCATCCTTTTAATTTGTTAATTTGAAAAAAGATGTGACATCCTCGTGCAAGTCATCCTCTAATGAATCCAAGTTATGTCCTTGAGCAAGGTTTCATCTCATGCATCGTAGAACATGATTCGAAATTTATAGGTTCGATATGCTAATTTGTTTAAGTTAGTAGTTTTTAAGTTAATAATTTGTCATATACAATAAAATTTTTAGAACGAATACATAGAACTAAAATTATTGGGTTCTTTCCAACCTATAAGCTACATTCCTAGAGGCGAACGTCTTTTAGAAAAATAGTGATATATTAAAAGTAGATATCCTATATACCATGTAGATTTGGTTGAACGCAAAAGTGCAATCGCGACCTTCAAATAACTTGGTCCACCGCCCCTATTGTAAAAGCCACATGAGGCTACGGATCTATAAATGTACCACTTATTTCTGATGTGTTAGAAGTGCTAATTATGTACTTAATTGTTGAACGCATTGCTATAGTCAAACTCGAACTTCACACCGACGTGCTAGGGCTTAAGATAAGGATAGAACTCGTTTGGATGGAAGCATTTGACCTTACGTATTTCAAACTCATAAATTTAAATCCTTTGGTGTGTATGGAAGTATGTAGATAAAAGAAATTGAGATATATACAGTAGGTTGTCTATTTGAATTAATCATGGGGTGTGTTTTGGTGCGAAGTAAAATATTTTTCGAAAAATATTTTTCAATTTTTCCATGTTTGGTTGGTTTAAATATTTTAGAAAATATTTTACTTATCAACTCATTTTCCTCCAATTGGAAAAAAATCTTTTCCCTATCAAAAGGTGAGAAAACATTTTCCAAAACTCTTATTCAACCTTCTTCATCCTATTCCCCATGCCCACTAACCCCCACCAACCCACCCCACCCCCAAACCACCCCAACCCCTACCCCCTCCCCCCGACCACACCCCCACCCACCCAACCCAACCTCGCCCATCACCCACCTTAAGTAGAACTATTATTAAGAGTACTTTCTTTTCATGTTGTAGATAGAGTTTTTTTATTTTTAATTTCAACAAAATGAGTATATTCTTTTCATGATATTGTAAAAGTATTTTCTTTCAATTTAACAAAACGAGTACTTTTATTTCATGATGTAGAAAAAAGTATTTTCTTTTATTTCAACAACGAGTACTTTTTGTAGAAAAAGTTTTTCATTTCGACAAACTAAGTATTTTCTTTTCCTAGAATAGAAAAAGTATTTTTTTTTCAAAAAACGAATACTTTCTTTTCATGATGTAGAAAAAATATTTTCTTTCATTTCAACTAAACGAGTACTTTCTTTTTATGATGTAGAATTTTTTTTTCTCAGTTCAACAAATTGAGTATTTTCTTTTCATGATATAGAAAATTATTTTCTTTCATTTAATAACATGAGTAATTTCTTTTTATATTGTAGAAAAGATACTTTCTTTTTCAACAAAATAAAGTATTTTCTTTTTAGTTATCGAGCTCAAATTTTAACGTTGTTCTTGTGTGAATTATATCACTACTAGAAATTCGGCAAAAACTGACCAAGAAAAACCGACCAACTTTGGTCGGTAAAAAAACCGGCCAAAAACCGACCAAAGTTGGTCGGTTTTTCAAAATATTTTAATTTTTAATTTTTTTTTTACGAAACCGACCAACTTTGGTCGGTTTTTGTCACGACCCGAATTTTCCACCATCGGGAGTCGTGATGGCGCCTACTGTCGGAGCTAGGCAAGCCAAGTATTAAAATATTTTCTGATAACATCTCGACGATATAAATAAAACGGGTCATTTAAATAAAAGCGGAAGTCTTAAAAACATAGATAACTGAAAACCAAATGCGGAAGTTTAAATACAACTCTACCCAGATCCGGTGTCACTAACTCACGAACTACTAAAGAGTGCTAAAAACAAGTCTGAATAGAAGTACATCAATGTTTGTCTCGGTACAAGGAAAACAAACTAATAACATAGAAGGGACTCCGGCCTGCGGACGTCAGCTAGGCTACCTCGAAAGTCCCTGGACTGAAATCAGCTCCCGATCAAATCCTACTGCTGAGGCCCAAAAGCTGCTCCAGGATCTGTGCAAAAAGATGCACAGAGTGTAGCATCAGCACAACCGACCCCATGTGCTGGTAAGTGCCTGGCCTAACCCCGGCGAAGTAGTGATGAGGCTAGACAGGACCTACCAAAAACAACCTGTGCAGATATATATGTATATACAAGTACAACGAAATAACAACAGAAAATACCAATTAAGGCGGGGAGGGGACATGCTTAGGGGAAATACAGATGAAAACAATGTATCAGAAGTAAACACGAAACTACATCAGATCTCATAATCTATATAAGTGGTCGGCGTGCCACACGATCCCATTTCATAGTATAACTAGGTGGTCGGCGTGCCACACAATCCCATTTCAGCAAATATAAGTGGTCGGCGTGCCACACGATCCCATTTCATAATATATAAGTGGTCGGCGTGCCACAGGATCCCATTTCATAATATATAAGTGGTCGGCGTGCCACACGATCCCATTTCATAATATATATAAGTGGTTTCCCGGCAAGGAAGAATACGACTAAGCAGTTAAATCCCGGCAAGGGAGCAACAACAATAACTTACACGTCCCGGCAAAGGAATAATCACATCTCTTTCTCTTACGTTCATTTCTTACTTTTTAATCAAGTCAAAAATCGAGTCAACGCTCCAAAGAGTTTACACATCATATTTCCTTCTCATTCTCTTCATATCATATAGAAACCATCAATTAACAAGGAAGAGTCACTACAGAATCCCAATTAAGCACAAATAAAGACCCACGGTCATGCTAGACACCGGTGTATAGATACTCGTCACTATGCCTATACACCGTACTCAACATTTAGCAATTACCAAATAATACTCTAATCCTATTCCCTCAAGCCAAAGTTAGATCAAACACTTACCTCGAATGCTCCAAACTCAACTCAAGCCTCTAGTATAGTTTTACCCCTCGAATTCGGCTCCAACACAGTCAAATCTATGAAATAATGACCTTAAAATATTAATAATAGCTAAACAAACTAAACCCAATGCCTAAATATGAATTTCTAAGCTTTCTTCCCAAAATTCCAAAAATCGACCCCGGGCCCGCTTGGTCAAAACCCGAAGTTCGAACCAATTCCATGTCACCCATTCCTCCACGAGCCCGAATATACTATTTATTTTCAAATTCGACCCCAAAACGAGGTCTAAATCAAAGAAAATTGAAAAGCCCTAGTTCTACCCAATTCCCCCAATGTACACCCTAAATTACATGATTTAGGTCTAGGAATTTGATAAATGAGGTTAGAAAATGAAGAAAACGAGTTAGAGAATACTTACCCAAGAAGCTTTGGTGAAGAATCGCTCTAAAAGTTGTCTAAGGGCTGTGGAGAAGAAGAGCTCGTGAGAAAATTGGGAATAAACCCGTCTCTGATCTATTTTTGAACTTTAAAAATCACTGAAGGGTTTTACTCTATGCGTTCGCGACACTGGGGTCGCGTTCCCGAAGAAGGCAGGCTGGGAAGCATCGCGTTCGCGATGAGTAGTATGCGAACGCGAAGAAGGAAAAACTGGGGGGGGGGGGGGGTTCCAAGGATTGGCCTACGCGAACGCGACAGGCTATATGCGAACGCGTTGAAGGGGTTACCAGAACTATGCGAACGCGGGAAGGGTACCGCGAACGCGAAGGAGGGGAGACACAAGGCAGTGCGAACGCGAGCCTTAGGCCGCGATCGCGTAGAACAAAAAGTCTGTGAAAAAAATGCAGAAAATCTGATCTCTTCCTAAGTTCCAAAACACCCCGAACCACCTCCGAATCACTCCCGAGCCCTCGAGACTCCTAACCAACCACACACACTAACTCAACAACATCATACGGACTTAACCGTGCGATTAAATCGCCAAAATAACATCATAAACGAGGAATCAAACCTCAAAATCATCATTTTTCATTCTAACTTCTTAAACTTCCAATTTTAGATATTTATGTCCGAAACACGTCAAATGACGTCCGATTCCAAGCAAATTTCACAGGAAGCGCTTAAACCACATATAAGACCTGTACCGGGCGCCGGAACCAAAATACGGGCCCGATACCAACGCTTTCTAATCCATTTTCATTTCAAATTTCCATATAAATTTCAGAAAAACAATTTCTTTTAAAAATTCATTTCTCGGGCTCGGGACCTCGAATTTCGATTCCGGGCATACGCCTGAGTCCCATATTTTTCTACGGACCCTCCGGGACGGTCAAATCACGGGTCCGGGTCCGTTTACCCAAAATGTTGACCAAAGTCAGCTTTAATCATATTAATATCAAAATTCATCAATTTTTACACAGAATTCATATTTAAGCTTTCCAGCTACGCGCCCAGACTGCGCACGCAAATCGAGGCAAGTAAAAATGAGGTTTTCAAGGCCTCGGAAGCACGGAATGAAAGAGAAAACAGGTGATGACCCTTTGGGTCGTTACATTCTCCACCTCTAAAACAATCGTTCGTCCTCGAACGGACAAAAGAAAGAAGTACCTGAGTCGGGAAATAGATGGGGATATCGGCTCCGCATATCAGACTCGGACTCCCAGGTCGATGCCTCAGGAGGCTGACCCCTCCACTGAACTCGCACTGAAGGAAAACTCTTCGACCTCAACTGTCGAACCTGCCGGTCTAGAATAGCTACCAGCTCCTCCTCATAAGACAGATCCTTGTCCAACTGGACAGTGCTGAAATCTAACACGTGGGCTGGATCGCCGTGATACCTCCAAAGCATGGACACATGAAAAACTGGATGCACGGCGGACAAGCTAGGCGGCAAGGCAAGCTTATAAGCCACCTCCTCCACACGGTCGAGAATCTCAAATGGACCAATAAAACTAGGGCTAAGCTTGCCCTTCTTCCCAAATCTCATCACGCCCTTCATAGGCGACACTCGGAGCAATACCCGCTCACCAACCATGAAAGCTACATCTCGAGCCTTACGATCTGCATAACTCTTTTTCCGCGACTGAGCCGAACGAAGCCTATCCTGAATGATCTTGACCTTATCCAAGGCCTCCTGAACTAAATCTGTGCCCAATAACCGAGCCTCTCCCGGCTCAAACCATCCCACTGGGGACCGACATCGCCTACCATACAATGCCTCATAAGGAGCCATCTGAATGCTGGACTGGTAGCTGTTGTTGTAGGCGAACTCTGCTAAAGGCAAAAACCGGTCCCATGAGCCTCCAAAATCAATGACACAGGCTCGGAGCATGTCCTCCAATATCTGAATAGTCCGCTCGGACTGACCATCCGTCTGAGGATAGAACGCTGTGCTCAACTCAACCTGGGTGCCCAACTCTCGCTGAACTGCTCTCCAGAAGCGCGAGGTAAACTGCGTACCCCGGTCCGAAATGATAGATACCGGCACCCCATGAAGGCGAACAATCTCTCTGATGTAGATCTCAGCTAACCTCTCGGATGAATAGGAGACTGCCACAGGAATGAAATGTGCTGACTTGGTCAGCCTATCAACAATAACCCATATCGCATCGAACTTCTTCCGAGTCAACGGAAGTCCGGTAACGAAATCCATGGTAATCCTCTCCCACTTCCACTCGGGAAGCTCAATCCTCTGAAACAAACCACCAGGCCTCTGATGCTCATACTTAACCTGCTGACAGTTCAAACATCGAGCTACATATGCAACAATATCCTTCTTCATCCTACGCCACTAATAATGCTACCGCAAGTCCTGATACATCTTCGCGGCGCCCGGGTGAATAGAATACTGAGAACTATAGGCCTCCGCTAAGATCAACTCTCGAATCCCATCAACATTGGGCACACAAACTCGCCCCTGCAATCTCAAAACACCATCATCATCTAAGGTCACCTTCTTGGCACCTCCACGCTGCACCGTGTCTCTCAGGACACACAAATGGGGATCATCAAACTGCCGATCACGGATACGCCCCAATAATAAAGAACGAGCGACCGTGCAAGCTAACACTCGGCTAGGCTCAGAGATATCCAACCTCACAAATCGATTGGCCAAAGCCTGAACATCCAAAGCAAGCGGCCTCTAGCTGGCAGGAATATAAGCAAGACTACCCTTGCTGGCGGACTTCCTACTCAATGCATCAGCCCAATACGGGAAGCATCACAATAAACTGTATAAGGCCCTGAGCATGTGGGCAAAACCAATACCGGTGCCGTAGTCAGAACTGTCTTGAGCTTCTGAAAGCTCGCCTCACACTCATCCGACCATCTGAACTGGGCACCCTTCTGGGTCAATCTGGTCATCGGGGCTGCGATAGATGAAAACCCCTCCACGAACCGACGATAGTAGCCTACTAACCCCAAGAAACTCCGAATCTCTGTGGCTGATGCTGGTCGAGGCCAGTTCTTGACTGCCTCTATCTTCTTCGGGTCCACCTGAATACCCTCTGCTGATACAACGTGACCCAGAAATGCAACCGAACTCAACTAGAACTCACACTTGGAGAACTTGGCATATAACTGACTATCCCTCAGAGTCTTGAGAACCACCCTAAGGTGCTGCTCGTGCTCCTCCTGACTGCGGGAGTACACCAAAATATCATCAATAAAGACTATCACGAACATGTCTAAATATGGCCTGAACACTCGGTTCATCAACTCCATGAATGTTGCTGGGGCATTGGTCAACCCAAACGACATGACCAGGAACTCATAATGCCCGTACCGAGTGCGAAATGCCGTCTTAGGGACATCAGATGCCCTAATCCTCAACTGATGGTAGCCAGATCTCAAGTCTATCTTTGAAAACACCTTCGCACCCTGAAGCTAGTCGAACAAATCGTTAATCCTCGGCAGTGGATACTTGTTCTTTATCGTCACTTTGTTCAATTGCCGGCAATCAATGCACATCCTCATCGAACCATCTTTTTTCTTCACAAATAACACCGGCGCGCCCCAAGGAGAAACACTGGGTCTAATGAAACCCTTCTCAAGCAAATCCTGCAACTGATCATTTAACTCTTTCAACTCTGGCGGGGCCATGCGATACGGCGGAATGGAAATGGGCTGAGTGCCCGGAGCCAGGTCAATACAAAAATCAATATCCTTGTCGGGCGGCATACCCGGGAGGTCTGAAGGGAAAACCTCGGGGAACTCTCGAACAATAGGAACAAAATCAATAGAAGGGACCTCTGCTCTGGAATCGCGAACATACGCCAGATAAGCTAAACACCCCTTCTCGACCATGCGTCGAGCCTTCACATATGAGATAACACTGCGAGTGGCATGACCTGGGGTCCCTCGCCACTCCAAACGGGGCAAATCTAGTAAATCCAAGGTCACGGTCTTGGCGTGACAATCCAAGATAGCATGATACGGGGACAACCAATCCATCCCTAATATAACATCGAAATCCACCATGTCTAAGAGCAATAAATCAACACGGGTCTCAAGACCCTCAAACACTACCACACAGGAACGATGAACTCGGTCGACCACTATAGAATCACCCACTGGTGTAGATACATATACAGGAACACCCAAGGCATCACTAGGCATAACCAAGTAGGGTGCAAAATAGGATGACACATATGAATACGTAGACCCAGGGTCAAATAGCACTGAAGCATCCCTATCACATACCAGAATAGTACCTGTAATGACTGCATCTGAAGACTCAGCCTCTGGCCTGGCTGGAAGAGCATAACACCGGGGCTGGGCCCCAACTCCCTGAACCATATCTCTGGGACGATCGGCTGCTGGCTGGCCTCTACCTCTGGCGGTCTGAGCTCCAACTCTATGATCTCTACCTCCACCTCTATGGCCTCTACCCCCGCCTCTAGCTGGCTGGGCGGCCTGTGGATCACCTGATGCCTGAATCATAGGACGAGGACCCTGCTGCTGAGAGCTGTCAGAAGCTCGAGGGCAATACCTAGCAATATGTCTCGTGTCGTCACACGTGTAACAATCCCTCGGCTGCTAAGAATAACGGAGTGGTGGTGCGCTGATAGGTGCTGATGGTGAACTGAAAAGCTACCGGTCAGAAGACTGCGGCTGAGAGCCACGACCACCTGAAGTACCATGTGAGACCTGTAGGGTTGACTGAAAGGGCCTCGGAGGATGGCCTCTACCATAAGAATCCCCACCTCCAGACGAGGTACCACTGAATCTACCTGCATGACGGGGCCTCTTATCTGACCCATGACCACTTCCCCGTGCAAGAGCCATCTCAACTCTGCGGGCCGCAAGGGAATAATCACATCTCTTTCTCTTACGTTCATTTCGTACTTTTTAATCAAGTCAAAAATCGAGCCAACGCTCCAAAGAGTTTACACATTATATTTCCTTCTCATTCTCTTCATATCATATAGAAACCATCAATTAACAAGGAAGAGTCACTACAGAATCCCAATTAAGCACAAATAAAGACCCACGGTCATGCTAGACACCGGTGTATAGATACTCGTCACCATGCCTATACACCGTACTCAACATTTAGCAATTACCAAATAATACTCTAATCCTATTCCCTCAAGCCAAAGTTATAATCAAACACTTACCTCGAATGCTCCAAACTCAACTCAAGCCTCTAGTATAGCTTTACCCCTCGAATTCGGCTCCAACACAGTCAAATCTATGAAATAATGACCTTAAAATATTAATAATAGCTAAACAAACTAAACCCAATGCCTAAATATGAATTTCTAAGCTTTCTTCCCAAAATTCCAAAAATCGACCCCGGGCCCGCTTGGTCAAAACCCGAAGTTCGAACCAATTCCATGTCACCCATTCCTCCACGAGCCCGAATATACAATTTATTTTCAAATTCGACCCCGAAACGAGGTCTAAATCAAAGAAAATTGAAAAGCCCTAGTTCTACCCAATTCCCCCAATGTACACCCTAAATTACATGATTTAGGTCTAGGAATTTGATAAATGAGGTTAGAAAATGAAGAAAACGAGTTAGAGAATACTTACCCAAGAAGCTTTGGTGAAGAATCGCTCTAAAAGTTGTCTAGGGGCTGTGGAGAAGAAGAGCTCGTGAGAAAATTGGGAATAAACCCGTCTCTGATCTGTTTTTGAACTTTAAAAATCACTGAAGGGTTTTACTCTATGCGTTCGCGACACTGGGGTCGCGTTCCCGAAGAAGGCAGGCTGGGAAGCATCGCGTTCGCGATGAGTAGTATGCGAACGCGAAGAAGGAAAAACTGAGGGGGTCCAAGGATTGGCCTACGCGAACGCGACAGGCTATGTGCGAACGCGTTGAAGGGGTTACCAGAACTATGCGAACGCGGGAAGGGTACCGCGAACGCGAAGGAGGGGAGACACAAGGCAGTGCGAACGCGAGCCTTAGGCCGCGATCGCGTAGAACAAAAAGTCTGTGAAAAAAATGCAGAAAATCTGATCTCTTCCTAAGTTCCAAAACACCCCGAACCAACTCCGAATCACTCCCGAGCCCTCGGGGCTCCTAACCAACCACACACACTAACTCAACAACATCATACGGACTTAACCGTGCGATCAAATCGCCAAAATAACATCATAAACGAGGAATCAAACCTCAAAATCATCATTTTTCATTCTAACTTCTTAAACTTTCAATTTTAGATATTTATGTCCGAAACACGTCAAAGTAAAAATGAGGTTTTCAAGGCCTCGGAAGCACGGAATGAAAGAGAAAACAGGTGATGACCCTTTGGGTCGTCACAGTTTTCTTTGGCGCAAAAATGCGGGAAACTATTTTTGAGTCCCGCAAAATTTATTTTTCAAGAAACCGACCAACTTTGGTCGGTTTTTGCAATTAAAATAAATAAAAATCAATATTAAAAAAACCGACCAACTTTGGTCGGTAAATCCGGCCGGTCATTTTAAAAAATCGACCAACTTTTGTCGGTTATTTTCGTGCGAAAATACAATTAAAGAGTATAAATAAAAAAAAAAAAGACAATCTTAAAACAAAATGCACCAATGGTCTAGTGGAAGAATAGTATCCTGCCACAATACATACCCCGGTTCGATTCCGAGACGGTGAATCTTTTGATTACATAATTAAAATACCGACCAACTTTGGTCGGAAAAAACCGACCAACTTTGGTCGTTTTCTTTTTTTGCAATATTTTTTTTTTGAATTTAATTTACCAACCAACGTTGGTCGGTAATTTTCGACCAACTTTGGTCGCTATACTAAAGCGACCACAAAAATACCGTCCAAGCTTATTTGATCGCATTTTGGTCGGTAATTGGCCATAACCGACCAAAGTTGGTCGGTTGTTTTGGTCGCTAATTACCGGATTTCTAGTAGTGAAAAAAATAAAGTCACAGTAGTTCCTTGTATTTTTGTGAATTTTGAAAAGAATAATTAAATGCTTGAAGAAAGTAGAGTCCAGAGGAGGGGGGCAGGAGTACAGGAGAGATGGGGATTTTGGGGAGGTAGGTTGAGGAGAGTACCATAAAAAATTATTTTCCTAAAAATATTTTATACTCTCTGATCAAACACTAGAAAATATTGTCCGAAAAAAGTTTTTCACTCACCAACCAAATAAGGAAAAATAAGTCATAAAACTACTTATTTTCCTGGAAAACATTTTCCTTCGTACCAAACACACCCATAATCTTTTCATTTTGAGATGTTTCAAAAATGTCTGACGATATCCATGTTTATTTATTTTCAAAACTTTTAAGAATTTAATTTCATTAATATATTTAAAATGTAATATGTGATGTGATATTTTATCTATTAAATTAACTTTTCAACCATATACTAGGAGTAATATATTAGTTTGGTAAACATGTCACACTTTGTTTCTAGTCTCTCAACATGTAGGAGAGCATACCCTTATTCCAAATTCATTCCAAACGATCCTAGAGAAAAAATTGTTTGAATCATAAACGAAAATTATATTGAAGTTGAAACCCTCTCCTGATTTCAAATGTTACCACCCAAAAACAATGATGAAGGTTGGACCTAGTTTACAAGAATTTTGTATGTGTGTGAAAATCCACTAGAACTAACTACTCGCATATATTAAAAATAAAATTAAAAACTAATCCAATGCATCAAGAGTGCAATTTGATACAATGCAAGTCAGGACTTTGAGCATGTTCATATGTTCGGGATTTTTACATCGTAGAGCACCTTTGTGAGACTATTTATATAAAGGAAAGCATTTTTCATTTATTCCAAATTTAGCAGATTTATTTAACAATAGAGTAAATTTTGAAAAATTAAACGTTCATGACTTTCCCACAAATCAAGGGATCAGTTTTGTTCCATTTTAATTTGTTAATCTTCTATCACACTATTTGTTTACCGTGAAAATGGTAACAGCAATTAAATTTATTAGATGAGACTCTAAAAATACGTGATCTATTCCCAAGCTAGTTTGTTAGAGCAGATGGTGCTAGTATTATGAATTTTAACGATGGGGTGGAAGATAAACGAGGTAACGACCGAACCAAAGGGTCTGCTACCCAGGCGTAAGCTTGGTCGATTGGGACTTCGAGGTCGACCTCGAGGCCGAGCTCGGGTTGTCAGGGACCCTCAGGGGCAGTATAACAGCTAGAGATATAATCAAACGAAGCTACTTATAACAGAAATTGAATTGTACGATGAAGAATATATGTAGAGACAAAGAATATTGAAGTATCCTTAGTATCAGTGAGAGCAAATGAGTTTCAGTAAGAAGAGAGAGAGAGATATATATATTATTGCACTTGTAGAATTATGGGAGCAACATCAGTCCCTTACAAGGTAGGGCGAGTTCCCTTTATATAGGAGAGAAAACTCGGAATACATGTATATTTAATTCATGAAATACGAAGATGTGATGGCTTGACTCGACGCCCCAGCATAGGCTAGGGATAGGCCGGTCCTGTCAGACTCATCCGCGTGCCTTGGGGGCTTCCTTTCTTTATCCCGATCTCAGCCTCGAATCAGATCTTGATAGACCCCGAAGAAAAGGACTAAATTGTGGCTTCATACCCTCGGGGTCTCGAGATATCTTACCGAGGTGGCGTTATGTCCTCAGGGTCTCGAGGTACCTCCCCGAAGTGGCTTTTTGGCGGGGAATCAGGCCCTCTGATTTCACTGCGTACAGATAGTCTCCGCGTTTTCAAAGACAAAGTAGTAGGAAACGATACTGAATCGTCGTCTCGAGGTTATCATTGCTATGATGTCAGTTGTCCAAGAGCATTAAATGCCACTTCTCAGCGGACCGTGCAGGGCCGCCGTCAGATGCGGCATTCGAGGAACTATGAACTGCTGCAGGTTTGCTTTTCCGCTTCCCTAGCGGTTACTATAAATGCACCGGTCATTCGGGCCTTTCTATCCCCACAATTTTTACCATCCCGCGAACCGAAATTTCGCTATTTGATATCCTCCCTCTTTTGTAAAAGGATTTTTACCATTCTTCATGGCTAGAACTTCTAGGACGGTCCCTCGTTGGAACGACACCGCGTCGTCTTCCCGGCCACTCAGGGGGACAACAGGTCGACTCCTTCTTTAAAGCAATGGATTCCTCCAAATATTGATACGTCGAAGGATTTTGACGTCGAGACTCCCTCGTCTACACCGGGTCGGTGCGAGCATGTTTCTCGATATGTCAGCGTCGTGATCGATGTTGATAGCGTTAGGAAGGATTGCCGGTGGAGCGAGGCAGTGAAGGTGGAGATTCCTGGCCCCGATGATAGCATCACCGACTTCAAGGATGGCTTTCTCCACGTATACACTTACCCATTTACCCTAGGCCCTGATAAATCCGTAGAAGCTCCTTCGTTGGGAGTTGATCCGGTTATTCTTGACTTCTGCGCCCGATACCAGGTGACTTTAGGCCAGATCTATCTATCCTTTTGGAGGATAGTGTTGATGCTTAGGCCTTTTACCGAAGGGGTCACAGGCGAGGTTTTTACCCTCAACCATTTAATTAGACTGTATCGCCCTCGGCTGTATCGGGGCTTGATCAAGCTCCGCCACCGGTCCAAGAAATCTTTTTTTACGAGCGTTGATGATGGGAAAGACCGAGGGTGGATGAGCAGGTTCATCCAAGTGAGAACCTCAGACATCATCCCAGCCTGGAGGATGCCCTTTCCGGAGCAGTGGAACGCTCAGCGTAAGTGAATTTCCCCTTTAACCGCTCCTTGACTCCCCTTTCTTTTGTCATAATGGCTTCTTTGCGCTTTCTGCAGCCGTTGCCTGGTACCCGGAGGTGATCCCGAATTTGCCGGAATGGATAAGTCGTTTGGACAGGAAGTTCCCGTACCATACTAGGTCTTGGACCGTCCTGGCTAAGGGTCGTTGGGTGGCCAAGAATCATGGTGAGGCTCCGTCGTCGCCTGTGCTTCATATTTCGTGTTTCCTTCCGAACCTTTAGTGGAATCGTATAATGATTTTTGCGTTGGTACAGGTCTTGGCAAAAATATGCAGATGAGGCCACCCCCGGCGGCAAAGTAAAGGCCCTGGAGTCCGATACGAGCAATAATAGGAAAGGCAGGGCAGCCGTCGCTCATTCCGACAGGACTGTTGCTCTAACTTCTGGGTCGAACCCTGATGTTGAAGGGGAGGACGACGAGGGGAGTCCGTTGAGGAGGAGAGCAAAGCCCAGCGCGATGGATTTGCAGGTGCCACGATCGGAGGCTGCTGAGTCCGGCACGGCTGGTTTCGGTCGAGCCGATGGGTAAAGGACCCTTGAAGAGAATGCTGATGCGGCCTCGAATCGTGTGGTCGGATCCGGCGCAGCCCTCAAGGGGAGAACTGTTGGAGCCGATATTGAGAGACTGGAGCTCGGGGCCATTCGGGAGAGCGGGTCGCTATTTGGAGAAATTGGCGATTTGAATGATCTGATCTCGAACTATCTGATCTCTTTCGGGGAGCTGAGAGATGCCGAAAGGATGGTCGGTGCCAAAGCCGGGACTTCTCCCAAAGGGGGGAATTTCATCGCCGATATTTTTGACGGCGTGATCGATAGGGCCGACCTCGATATCCCCGGTGCTGTTAGTGCGGCGGAGAAGTCTCTGCAACAGGTGATAGTCTTCCCTTGCATGTCTTCTTTCCGTTCCCGGATATTTTCTCGGCGCCTTGTTTATCTTTCCTCATTATGTCGCAGTGTAAGGAGATGTACGATCACGCCATCCTTCGACTCCAGGGGAGCTTTCTTGCCGTGAGAAGGAGTGTGACAATCTTGCTTCGAAACTTCGGGACTCGGAGGCGCGTGGTGCCCAGGGAATAGAGAGTTGGGGGAGCTTCGGGGCGTTCTAGAGGTGGTGCTCCAGGAGAAAGATGCTCTTGCTGCTCATGTATTCTGCCTCGTTCATACTCATCCCTTTTCCCCTCATTCGCGCATATTCTGGATTTATATATTTATCAGTCTGTCCTTCCTCGCAGGTCGAGTAGAGTAGCTCGCAAATTTTTCGGCTGGAGGCGGAGATTTTCGGGATGGAAGAGCGAAATGAGGTTATAGCCGGGGAATTGGCGACATCTCGAGACCTTCTTGCAGACGCTCGTAGGGAGAACGTTGCCTTGGCTGCGGCCAAATTTGAGGCCGAAAAAGATGCTGCTACTTATAAGGAGGATGCGACCACGGCGCATATGATGGTTCGTGATATGTCCATGGCAGCCGACCAGAGACTAACTCGAGCCGTCGAGTATTCCAAAGCGTAGGCCAAGAGGGAAATCCTGGAATAACTCGAGACTAGAGGCTTCGAGCTGTCTGTCGATTTGGAGGAGGCTCGTGTGATGGAAGAAAAACCGGTGCTCTTGAACACTCCCAATAGGGGCGAAGATGATAGCAGCGAGGAGTAGTCTCCTGGCCTTTTGTGTATCCCCTTTTGCTCTATGTGTTCCCTTCTTGGGAAGCAAACAGTGTACAGACGTTTTTACCTTCTTGTTGTCATGTATAAAAAAAGGGTTTTTGTTCTGTCTGTTCCTCCTCTTGCTCCCCTATCTTTGCGTTCCGGTATCGGTCCTTCGGGGCTCCGAGGGTGGCCGCATCCTGAAGAGGATTCGATAATTTCTCCGAATCCAATTTTTGTGACGTCGGGGATCTCCCGAGGCTCTTCGATCTTACTAGTCATGCGGGCGCCTGGCGTGATTCTGCCAGTGCACTCCCCAAGGAGAAGGCGATGTTAATGTGGCTAGGATTAATTGGCCCCTTTGGACAACCGAGTGGCTGTCGCTCAGCCTTTATATATTTGCTCATCAGCCCTTCAAACGGTGATTCCGCAAATTTTGATAAGCCTATCTTCTCTGCAGACCCTTTTGCTTTGTGCGAGTTCTTCCGCTCCCCCGCCTCAGAGAGTTCTTGCCAGGATCCTCATCTTCTTTGCCTTTGTCCTGCTGTAGTCATGGATGCTCCCTCGACTGCTGATCCTTGGATGGAAAAGGGTCCCTGCTGCGCTCCGTCTTTGGTTGGTACCGGTGGATCATTCCCGACGTCGGGGGAACAAGATCTGGGTCGCCCTGTCTCGAGGAAAGTCGCCACATCGGGGAAACCCCCCAATGTTCTAGGTCATCAAGAGCATGTGTCGAGGATCACTTCATCGGTGAGGGAGGAAAATCTCGAGATGATTAGGAAAGAATGTGGATGGGGGGAGGGTACGATCTTGCGAGTACCCTCTCCCGAGGAGAACATAACGACATACGCTGAGGGGTTCTTGAGTGTGTATGTCCACGCTTTCGCGCCGGGTCCCCCGGATCGGGTCGTGCTTGATTTCTACCGGAGGTATCAAGTATCGTTGGCGCAGGTTCATCCCTTTCTTTGGAGAATGGTGCACTCGATGAGATACTTTGCTTACCGGGCCGGGATAGAATTCACCCTTAGCCATCTCGTGAGGTTGTATCGGCCATTGTGTAATCGGGGCCTGATCACTCTCTAGTGTAGATCCGCTAGAGTTCCTGGGATTGGCAGCGAGGGGGACGAGGACTGCGGATGGATGAATCAGTTCGTGCGAATTCGGACGACCGATGTTATACCCGAAGAATTTTTGCCGTTTCCTGAGAGATGGAACCTCACGTGTAAGTGCTTAGTTTGAACTATTTTTTAACTCAGCATGGGGTTGGCCCCGTAACGGCGTCTTTTTGCTCTTTGTTCATAGCAACTCGCTGGTTGCCCGGTGAGAACCCCGACTTAGCCGAATGGTCCCGTAAGCTAGCAGCTTGCTCGATTTACGACAGGCGTCGATGGCGAGATCTATCAAAGGGGAGGTGGGAGGCGAAGCGCCACGGTAAGTGTTCGGCGTCTTGGCTTGTAAAGGAGCGACTTCCTTCTTGCTGGCTCATTTGGTTTATCTGTTGCAGGTGCCAGGAGTCTCTTCGAGGTGAGGCCGAATTCCCCGAGGGAGGAAAAGAGAGCGTTGACCCCGGAGCTAGAGAGCGTCGAAAAAAGGAAAGATGTCCCAGGGCGCGAGGAGGCATGTGATGGGGCGACCTTTTCGCGGCAGTTAAGGGGAAATGATGCGGCCGATCGGCAGTTTCCCAGGGTTGGGGTATCGTCGGACGTTGCTTCATCCTTCGGCGAGGCTCATCGCTTTGGCCTGATGGTGAGTTTCGGTTGTTGTAAGGATGTTTCGGACTTACGTCCTTCCCTTTTCTTTCTGCCCACCTGACTTTCTTTCTCAGGTTTTTGACAGACTCAGAGCCGAACTACTTCGTTGTGAGGCCCCATTGCGGGATGCTCGGGAAAGGGAGAAATCCTTATGACGTCTTTGTGCGGCAAAGGAAAGCGAGCTCGTCTCTTTACGGCATGAGGTTGACCGGAGTCGGGTCCGGGAGGCCCTTTTGGAGGAACAGGTATCCTGCATTATGTGCTGAATTGCACTCCCTTTTTGCCGTCTTGACGCGTTGTTGTTTCAGTTGGATGACAGGGTGAGTGAACTGGAGCAACTTTGGGGCAGAGTAGGCAAAGCCAAACGTGACTTCACCGAGCTACAGGCGCGCGTGAATATCCATTCCGAGTCAAAAAAGAGGGCTCAGGCCAGGGTTTCCGCCCTTGAGGCGCAAATTCAGGCTGCTCGTGCGAATGACTCTGCCCGGGCGAAGATGATCATGAAACTGTCATCCGATCTTTCGAGGGCAAAAACCGAGGCGGTGAATGCTCGAGCCGAGGTGGTGATGCATGATACCAGGTCAGGGCAGAAAATGGCGGCTTACTCGAGGAATGCCGATAACGCTATAGTTGAGTTGCAAAGAGTATGCGAGGTGCAGATCCCGGAGGGAAACCTATGAGGAGATTCACGCAAGGGGCTTTGATCTTTCCAGGGAGATCGAGCAAGCCAAAGGAGAGGAGCACGATGGCAAGTTCCCATTGTCCAATGCTGAGGACGATTAGGAGGAAACCACTGGGCTATGACTGCCGGAAAAAGCGGAATGATCGCTTTTTGCCTCCTTTGTTATGTATGTATGGTTTCCAATATTCTGCGCAGTTGGGGCCGCGCCTTGTCGTCAATACGTAGCAATATAAGAGGGGGAACCCCGCAACTTATATTCTTTGTATTTCCGTTTGTTGGAATTTCAATTGGGTCGATTCAATCCCGGATTTGCCCTGAGGCTTGTATGCTTTGCTCGTTGTCGGGTCCAGTCTCCGAGTCGGGATCTGACTCGAGCTTGATTTACCCTCGAGATTGGCACTCGTCTGGGTTGGCGACGTCGACTTTTATTTCTCGCCTTCGGGCGTTTGGTCGTTTTAACTTATTTAGGGTCCAGTCTCTGAGTCGCGTTGCGATTCGAGCTTTAATTGACCCTTAAGCTGTCAGTTTCGGCTGGCGACAAGGGCTCTTACGCTTTTTGGTCGTAGAGGCCTTTTGATATGTGGCCCGTAGGCTTGTTTAGTTAACTATTTTGGATCCGGTCTCCGAATCGAGTTACGATACGAGCTCACTTTAATCCTCAAGTTGTCAATTTGGCTGGCGACAATGGCTCTTACGCTTTTTGATCGTAGAGACCTTTCGATATGTGGCCCGTAGGCTTGCTTAGCTGGCGACAATGGATCTTATGCTGTTTTTGCCCGTGGGCTTTTTGTAGGCTTTGTTTTCTGCTCGTTAAGGTCTTTTTTGTAAGATTTTTGCCTGACCCGTCGTCGGTTCTAGAAGAACCTCGATTTCAAGTCGTAATCTGCGATATTTCGAGCACCTCGGAAGGTTCATAGCCCGTTGTTTGCCTGTTGAGGGAAGCTTGTTTTAACCGGTTCTTTCCGAAATATATTCGAAGTAGTGGCCTGCGATTTTAGCGACGGTCGGGCATCCCCGAGTCGCGTTATTTCGGCTGTATCAGCCGTTTTGACCATAGTCATGTGCGTTTGGTCGTAGCCATTTTTGATCCTGGGTGATAGTTTAGGCGTCTACATCGAGGGTATGCCCTTTCGGGATTCTTACAAGTGCGACGTATAGCCTAAATTTCTGGATTTTCATGCCTGTTGAGGTCTTACAGTTTGTCATGCCTATTGAGATCTTACACTTTGTCATGCCTATTGAGGTCTTACAATTTTTTTGGCGATGTAGTATGGCGATTGTCGTCCGTCTCCGAGTCAGCAAGTTATTTAAGCGTGAAGACCGCTTCTTGTGAACTCGGAGCTGTGTTTTTGGGGCTTTACGAGCCCGGAGTTCCGGTCCTGGAGTTTGTGCGAGTGCATGCATTAAGTCTCCGAATATTTCGGAATATTTTTGTTGGAGAGGCCCCTGCTGGGGATGCATTTGAGATTCCCTTTTCCAAAGTATGAAATGCCAACCAATATTCTTTACTGCTTGGCGTAGATATATGCTGTTTAATACATGTCGTTTTGTTGTTTTGGGTCCGGCCCGTGCATTTATTACCTATTGGGGCTTTGATCATCATTTTGCGGCATCGGACCGGCCGTAATAAGGATTCCATAGGCTTGTTAGGGCCTTCTTGGGAGGAATGTCGATGTTGCCTCGTTAAAAACCCCTGCCGGTAGAAAACCCATTATGGGATAAAAATCCGATCAAGGGAAAAGAGTGCTACGGTCGTTTCGAAGCCTCGGAATCTTCGAGCCGGGATACCATCCTGATTACCTTGGTTACTGCCCTGCACAAAGGCAACCGTGAAGCAGAAGATGGGGAGAGGGATAGGCGCTTATACCTCGGCGACGGCGCTTCCCGGACTTTGGAGTTTACTTAGCGGTTGCCAGGTGGTTCTTTATTTGAACGTGCTCGGGTGGACCGTTCAGAAGATCGTGGGGGCAACGTCCTGAGGCTCGTCCGTTTTGTTCCCCTTTGCCATTCTTTCTCCCCGCGATTGACTTTTAGCCCGGCTGTTGAGGAATTCCCGAAGGTGCCCGTCGTTGAGCAATCGGGCCACTTCCTCTCGGAGTTGCCTGCAATCTTCAGTTCGGTGCCCGAGTGAGTGGTAAAACTCGCAAATTAGGTTGTAGTTCCTATGGGAAGGGTCTGAATGCAGAGGTCTGGGCCATCTGGCGTCTCCGATCTTGCTAATGGCGAACACGATGTCTGGCACATCGACGCTGAAGTTGTACTCCAATAAGTGGGGCGTGTTTGTTGGTGCTATGTTCCGATCGATCCTGGCTCTGATGACGAATCCTCGAGGATCCTGTCCTCGATCTATCCTTCGATCACTGTGAGGTAGGTTACGTCTCGGGATATCCCTTCTGTCTTCGGGGTACGGCTGGTACCTTTCTTTGTTTGGTCTCGCTTCTCTCACCGGGGGTCTGTTCGGGTATACTGAGACCGAAGGGGCTCCCAGTTGGTCGTCCTCGGCCCTGATCTTTGACTGGTATCGCTTATGGACGTCTGACCAAGTCACGGCCGGGCATTCGATCAGGTTCTGCTTCAGCTGCTTCGAGGCCATCGAGCTTCGTTCGTTTAGGCCTTGGGTGAAGGCCTGTACCGCCCAGTCGTGGGAGACGGGTGGCAGTTCCATTCGTTCCATTTGGAAGCGAGACACGAATTCCCGCAGCATCTCATCCTCTCTTTGCTTGATTTTGAAAATATCGGACTTCCTCGTTGCCACCTTGATGGCTCCCACGTGCGCCTTTACGAAGGAATCTTCTAGCATGGCGAATGAATCTATGGAGTCGGGATCCAAGTTGTGATACCACATCATGGCCCCCTTCGAAAGTGTTTCCCCGAATTTTTTCAGCAACACGGACTCGATTTCGTCATTTTTTATATCGTTGCCTTTTACAGCGCAGGTATAGGCGGTGACATGCTCGTTGGGATCGGTGGTGCCGTTGTATTTGGGGAGCTGCGGCATCCTGAATTTTTTGGGAATGGGCTTCGGGGCCGCTTCCTCGGGGAACAGCCTCTGTACGAATTTCTTTGAATCCAGACCTTTTAGGATCGGGGGTGCTCCCGGGATATGGTCCACTCGAGAGTTGTAGGTCTCGACTTTTTTATCGTTGGCCGCAATCATTTTTTCACCCGATTCGATCCTTTTGGTAAGGTCCTCCAGCATCTTCACTATGGTGGGGTCAGCCGTTGGCCCGATGTCATTTGATCTTTCGTGCATTTGCTCGGCAGGGGGAGCTGCCTCCGGTGCTGGTGTGTTGGGAGTTCTCGGATGGCTTTGCAATTGAGCAATGGCCAGTTGTTGTGCCTGCAACATTTCAAAGATAACGTGAAGACTAACTTGGCAACTGTGTCGCACGCTTCTGTCGGCGTGAGAAGTTTCGTTGACTTGTTGTGCGTCCTGTGAGTCCGCGTCCGCTAGTATTGGTCCGGGTGCGTTATCGGGATCCTGTAGTGGTGCTCCGGCGGCCGGGATAGCTACACCAATTTCCCCGTGATCTTCGAGGCGGTCGTTCTCAGCTCTGTTCACCGAGCCAGACATTTTTACCTGAAATCAAAGGATCTTGGACAAGAAAAAGTGTGAAAAATGATATGCGTTTGGGCGATGAAACTAGCAAGAAAATAATCACTATTATTTTTAGCCCCACGGTGGGTGCCAAACTGTTTACCGTGAAAATGGTAACGACAATTAAATTTATTAAATGGGACTCTAAAAATACGTAATCTATTCCCAAGCTAGTTTGTTAGAGCACATGGTGCTAGTATTATGAATTTTAACGATGGGGTGGAAGATAAACGAGGTAACGACCGAACCAAAGGGTCTGCTACCCGGGCGTAAGCTTGGTCGATTGGGACTTCGAGGTTGACCTCGAGGTCGAATTCGGGTTTTCGGGGACCCTCGGGGGCAGTATAACAGCTAGAGATATAATCAAACGAAGCTACTTATAACAGAAATTGAATTGTACGATGAAGAATACATGTAGAGACAAAGAATATTGAAGTATCCTTAGTATCAGTGAGAGCAAATGAGTTTCAGTAAGAAGAGAGAGAGAGATATTATTGCACTTGTAGAATTGTGGGAGCAACATCAGTCCCTTACAAGGTAGGGCGAGTTCCCTTTATATAGGAGAGGAAACTCGGAATACATGTATATTTAATTCATGAAATACGAAGATGTGATGGCTTGACTCGACGCCCCAGCGTAGGCTAGGGATAGGCCGATCCTGTCAGACTCATCCGCGTGCCTTGGGGGCTTCCTTTCTTTATCCCGATCTCAGCCTCAAATCAGATCTTGATAGACCCCAAAGAAAAGGACTAAATTGTGGCTTCATACCCTCGGGGTCTCGAGATATCTTACCGAGGTGGCGTTATGTCCTCAGGGTCTCGAGGTACCTCCCCGAAGTGGCTTAATGGCGGGGAGTCAGCCCTCTGGTTTCACCGCGTACACTATTATACTAAAACTATATTTTTTCAGTACTCCTAATTTCTGCCATATTTTTAGCCTTCCAATTATTCTCTTCTTCGAACCTAAAAAATCTAACTTGATTTGCTTTTGTGATTTCCTTTTTCTTTCTATGGATCTCTTTCCAAAGTAAAAATGCATTAGAATATCAATTACTTCATGAAAGCACTACCAGGTTCTCCAATTGTCACGATTCGAATTTTTCACCTCCGGGACCATGATGGCGCCTAACAGCTCGAATCACATATGAATCACCCATGATACTATAATTATAAAGCTATTATTTCAAGTCTATGTCGCGCCCCCTTTTTTTCTCTTCCCCTTCCATTGGGGAGGAGTACGGGTTTCGACATTCATGGGGTGTAAAGACTCATTTCCTTTTGAAAATTGGGTATTTTGAATAGTCACCACCTAACGATTTTTAAGGTGCGTTAGGGCACCTATAGGGTTCAACTACAACTACATTTGATAACCAGAGAGAGGGTAAGGACTTAAAATTATCCCAAGGGGAAGGTGTTAGGCACCCCTCAGGATCCACTAGTGTGGTTCCCGGCCAAATAGTTTTTTGTGAATTTGACTTCCTCTCTGAGTCATGTAATTAATCACTTCAATGCCAACGTTATTCCAAAGCCTTTCTCATATTTGGGTGTGTCAGAGTTCCCTAAAGACCTCAAGGGGTCCCGGGCAGTGCTCACACCCAGATTTGCATAACCAAACAGAATGAGTGCAGTGTGGAAGGGCCAACTCTTATGTGTCCAAGTTCAGAGGGAGCTCAAGGGTCCCAAGGCAAGGCTCACACAAGAGGGGCAGAACCTAGATTCTAAGAATATAGTGGAAGTGCAGAACACATGTTGAAAGAGATTTATTTAAAAAAAAAAACTGGACTGAAAGTCCATATTGAAAGCAATTAGTGATAGAGGTGATTGAAATCAATTGTAAATGAAACTCAAATTCCCAAGATGGGATCACACACAGAATCACAGTCATACAAAAGGGTCAAGGGGTTTGGGACACACATACATCTGACTGTGAACACATAACCCCATTAAGGGTCTTAGGACTAGTTGGACCTGCACAGCAATTGCTGATACTGGCATGATCACAGGCTAGTCAGAAAGAGCATAATCACATTGAGGGAATAGGGACTTAGGATAGCAAGTTCATAGTAAGTGACAAACATAAGGGAGTGCATTAATCTAGAGGGAAAGGGGATATTACAGCATGCTAGTAATGTAACTTGACTGCAGAACCACAAGCAGAAGTAAACAAGAATGAGGGAAACTGAAACAATTAAAGAAGCATATTGTTGTTGAGGCTTGAAAAATTAACTAGGACATACCAGTAGAGAAAGCAAGGTGCAGAAAGGTAAAATAAGCAGGATTCCACAGTCTAGCTTTGGCTTTCAGCCGGCTAGACAAAGCAGTAGCACAAGTAATAATAGAGAAGGAAAGAGTTTTGAGTGTGTAAGTGTGTGTTCTGAACTCAATTGTTCGTCTGTTTGAAAGAAGAGAG
>NW_017674376.1:89032-99164 GCF_001879085.1 Nicotiana attenuata
TAGTTTTCAAAGAGGAGCAAATTAAACATACAGCAGTAGCGGTAGTAAGTTAGGATTCAGTAGTAAAGAAACCTACTCGAAGCACAGTAGGCAACAAGGTCAAGTAGTCATGGATCATACATAGAGCCAAAGTGCAGAAATCAGTCTTAACAGGTAAAGAAAGTCAGAAACAAATAAAGAACTCATAGTAATAAGTGAGGAAAACCCTTTTAAGAAATTAGGGTTTATGCCATAGTTGAGTTAAAATGGTAAGAACTCAGAATCAGGTAAGTCAAGCAAGAAAATGATTCAAACACAAAGGACTCAATCAAAACAAACATTCATACAAATAAACAAAAGAAGGCTTCAGAACTCGGTTAAAACCCAAAAGTACCTAGGGTTTCAACACGATGAACCAGATAGAAGAAAAACATAAGCACATCGTTTAAACATAGTAAAACAACACTGAAAATCGGAGAAGAGGTCTTTAAGAAGAGTTTTAAGAAACCCTAATTTGAAAATGAAGTCACTTTGAAAGGAAATCGAAAAACCTTTTGGAAAACATCAAGAAGTTCATAACGTGCACAGATCTAAGATAGATCTGAGAGAAAATCGAAAAGCTCTTAAAGCTAGGGTTTCAAAGAACCCAGAGAAAGTGAGAAAGACTTCGAAAAGTTACCGATCTTGCCGGAAAAGTCAAGGATCTGACTTGAGTGTCATGGGTGGCCGGAAAAAGACCAGAGATAGAAGTTGAGCAGGTATTGGACCAGATCCCTTCGAGATCTGTCCATGGAACCACGAAAATAGGTAACCAGTAGACATAGGAGACGAGTACACGCCTCCAATCACCATGGGAGTCCATGGATTAGGTGGGGATTGAAGGGAATTAGGGTAGATTTAGGTGGCGGCGGCTAGGGTTTAGGCGGTGTTGCAGAGAGAGTTTGAGAGGAAGGGGATTCTAAGGCGGCGGATTGTAACAAATGGTAGGGTTTTGGGGTCGTTTGGGATTAATTAAGGTAAGGGGCGATGGTGGCCGTTGATCTGAATGATCAACGGCCTAGATTAAAAGGGTAGGTGGGGAATTCGGGTTCGGGTTGGTTTTAAAGGGTTTAGGGGTCGGGTTAAATTAGAAATGGGCTGGGGAATTGGGTTTGATTTGGGGTTAAATTGAAAGCCAATTTAGGCTAAAATTTAAATAGCCACTTTTTCCCCTTTTAATTTATAAAAAATAGTAAATGGCTTCTGAGAATAAATTAAAAATACTAAAATGCTTTATAACACATAATTAATAATTTAAAAATATCAGACTCAATTTTATGAATATAAGACACAATTAAACCTTAAAATGGCTAATATTGTGTGCAATTTAGCTTTAAAAATACTAAATGAATTTGTAGAAATATGTAAAAAATTATTTTAGCCATATTTTGGCATAAATATGTAAATCCAATAGATAAATTACCCAAATAATAATTTTGGACATAATTATTGGGATTTTATGGATGAAATAAAAGGAAAATAAATCAATTTAAAACCTTAAAAATTATAAATAAAAAAATAAAACGCTTGGACATGCTTATATATGTATATATACGCTATTTTGAAAGTATTTTGCATGTTGAAAATATATAGGAAAAAATTAGGTGTCAACAGCTGCCCCTCTTTACCCGGGAAGGATGAAAGACTTTTCGGGTAAAGAAATGATGGCCAATTTTGACCGAGCGAAACAGTTTTGGAAGATTCAGGCCGCACCCCGGCTTCCGAGCTGCCTACATATCCCTGGTATTACAGGAATCAAGTCGTATGTAGTTCAATGATTCACCTGCGGAGTGTGCCGATGAAGATATTTCAAAAACGGACGCAATGTCTAAGGCTGGGTGAGTGGACGGTTTACGGGAATGGTTAGGTTTGATATGGCTGCGGGCACTGGAGCGGAACTTCTCCCGCCGGGATGGATGTTGCTTGCCGGTTTACCTGCAAATAAGCAATACAAGCATATATTGTGCGCAAATTTAGACATGACGCAAATTCCCGCTGGACCATGAATGCTGTCTTTGGATGGTTAAGGTGACGTCTTTAGACCATGATGTCCTGGGCCATGAAGTGTATAATAAAGGATTCGCAGGCCATGAAATGATGTTCTCGGGCTATGAGGATGGTGCCTCCGAACCATGATGCCTTTGAACGATGATATGCAAAAGATTGAAAGAAAATCCTCGGGCCATGACATGGTGTTCTCGGGCTATGAAGATGGTGCCTCCGAACGATGACGCCTTTGGATGAGTTGGCGATATTTCAGCCCATGAAGGATGCAGTAGCATGTGGCGATCTCTCAGTCGTGCAATGTAGTATGTGGCGATCTTTCAGCCGTGCGATGTGGCGATCTTTCAGCCGTGCAATGTGGCGATCTTTCAGCCGTGCGACGTAGTAATGTGGCGATCTTTCAGCCGTGCAATGTGGCGATCTTTCAGCCGTGCAATGTGGCGATGTCTCAGCCGTGCGATGTAGCAATGTGGTGATCTTTCAGCCGTGCAATGTAGCAATGTGGCGATCTTTCAGCCGTGCAGTGTGGATGGAGCCAGTGTTTAGTCTCGGAAGGCAGAATAGTAGCCTTATGCAAGTTGGAAGGCAGAATGGTAGCCTTATGCAATGCAAATGCAGATAGAGGTAGAGCTTAACCTCGGAAGGCAGAATAGTAGCCTTATTCAAGTTGGAAGGCAGAATGGTAGCCATATGCAATGCAGATGTAGATGGAGGTAGAGTTTAACCTCGGAAGGCAGAATAGTAGCCTTATGCAAGAAATAAGATAACAAATGACAGTAGAGTCTTCTTAGCTGATAGCATATTGCAGCGTTGTGATTATTGGCAGCATTGTGACATACGGGACATCACTGGTGTGCGGATAGCAATTGTTGGTAAGTGCAACGTTTCTGAGAGTTGTATTCCTGAATAATGTTTGTCTCATGGGTGTATAGTATGTTTGATGATTTCGCAATCCTAGTGCCTGCATCCAAAGAAAAATTGTGAGTTTTGTAAGGGGGAAGGTCAGTTCGTATCCCCGCTGGCTTTGCTTAACTTGTTCGGCTTTGATCTAGTGATACTGTCTGTATCATTGGGGTAGCATTGCTAAACAAAGCAGTTTCGATAATAAACATGCATGATTTTGTAAAAGTATGACATAAATGTATAATTAAACCAGCTTTTAGATGAACCGACGACTGTGACGTGGTTCGAGACATTGCAGCCTCTCTTGCTACAGAATTTTGAGCGTCCTCCTCAAAATTCTGCCCCAGTTTGATGGGTTGACACTTCTGACTGTTGCTCGTATGGCATTCGGCTGAAATTGCTTCGGAATTTTGAGGGTCCTCCTCAAAATTCTACCCCAGTTTCCAATTTCGGGGGAAAATAAAAAATTTCTTGAATTATGACCGAACCCATAGGGCTGCCTACGTATCCCCTCTTAAACGGGAATCAGGTCAGGCATAATAAAATTTACATCATATAAGGAAAGCATAAGGATTACACATAGTAATACTTGACTACGTCTGAATTAATCGGCTTTGGCCAAACTTCTCTGTCCATTTCTGCAAGTATGAGGGATCCTCTTGTCAAAACCCGGTGAACCATGTACGGACCCTGCCAGTTGGGAGAGAACTTCCCTTTGGCTTCATCTTGATGCGGAAAAACTTTCTTTAACACCAGCTGTCCCGGTGTGAACTGTCTTGGCTTGACTCTTTTGTTGAAGGCTCTGGACATTCTGTTCTGATAGAGTTGACCATGGCAAACTGCGTTCATTCTCTTTCCGTCTATAAGAGCTAGTTGATTTACCGGTGGACACATTGGATCGGTTGGCAGTTTGTGAGCCACAATAGACGTATTCAGACCGGTCATGTCATCATACGACCAGGCGAATAAGTCCTCATACTCCTTTAGAAACTCTGTGTATTCTCTCTTCTCTGATGGCGATAGGTGAATGCTGATTCGCGTTTCCTTGACATTTTCTGAATCTCCTAGGTTGACAATTTCGGTCTCGTCCAGGTTGGACTTAGGTCTATTCTCAAAGTCCTCAACTTCTTTGACAATCTCGTCAGGTATGTCATCTTCCTCTGAATCAATATCCGTTTGTTGCGTTGTCTCATTGCATGTCACAGTCATTGGTTCATCAAGATAAGTAATAGTAATGTTGTATAAGTAAAGTAAGGAGAAAAAAATAGAAATAAATATTAATTCATAAGAAAAATCAAACATGTTTTTGATAAATTGAATAATTGTTTTGAACATTGAAGATCTTATTGCGGAAATTGAAAAATGCGAAAAGAAAATCATTTAGTAAATAAAAACAGTGAATGATGCTTGTTTTAGCCTTGCTACCCAGAGGCTCGTCGGGCTCTGGTTGTTCTGATGGTCCAATTCTTGAGATGTGCCCCTCTGGATCTTGTGAAGTAAGATGATGATGCTAGAGTGCACGAACTAACCTTTTGGAGAGGGGAATAATAAAAACAAAAATAAAACAAAAGGTAATCAAGTCAGTAAGGATTATAAAAAGTATTGCAATATTTAAACGCATAGTGCGGGAATGTAAAGCGTGTCCTAATTTGGGGAACCTCTTTTGTGCCCGAGGTAGGCCTAGCGACAAATTGATTTGGAGAACTTAGAATGCTGAATGCCTCATTTTATTGATAAAAAATAGGCGAATCCCAAAACGACATTAGATAAGCAAGAAATAAAAGTCACTAATGGCCATTGGCCTTATTACATTCATAAAGCGAAAAAGGTAAACTCCTATCTATTTGGTCCCAGAAGGACCTTCCCCAGACTCGGCATCCCTGGCTCCGCCAAACAGCTGCCCCAATTCGCGAAGTCCCAGCAACAGGTATGCTCTGGCTAGATGTACGCCTTCGGTCCCTTCAGCCTTTTGACAGTCTTCAACTCTGGGAAGAATTCAACCCTTTTGTGATTTTGTCACTAGAAAGCAAATATTCCCACAAACTCAGCAATCTTGGGTGGATTTTGGTGACCATGCCGAATCTGGGGACTTCATGCCTCATCTTTCTGCAAGGCAAACAAGGTTAGGCCCTTACCCCCACCAGACTCGACTATTTAATATCAACAATTAGCATGAAGCATTTAAGTCTCCAAATAAATGCACAGAACGTGGTGACGCCCGTTAGGGTTTAGGGAAACCCAATGGACTTTAGACAAGGCTATCTTAAAGGATCAATATGGGGACAACATAACTGATCCGGCTAGGTTTGACCATGATGCATGCACAATTTGAACAGAGTAAGGTTTCTTTGGGGTTTTAGACTGGTACCCTTGAGCGGACAACTCAAGGGGGAAGGCTCGAAACTGTCGACTGCACAGCTGATCGACTAGTTTTACCGCAAATATGCCTTTCCGAATTTAGGGGGTAATGATATAGGAAGAGCGCAATCACTCATTATAAGCGTTGCTATAGTATTTGTTTGGCACGAGTGGAGTATGATGTTGAGCATGATTATGCTATAATTAAAAGCATGTTGACATATATTTGCATGTTAAGAAAACGATAAATACAGCAGTTTCATAATTTAAAGCAATAAAGGAAAGAAAACAAAGGAGATATGTCAGTTTTGCTTTTAAAGAAGAAATTAAATGCTTAAAGGAATTAAACAAATAATTGCACATAGGGAGAGGTACAAATTCACAAAAACAATCTAAAATGGTAAAAGCCTAAAAGTCCCCAGCAGAGTTGCCATGTTGTCGCGCCCCCTTTTTTTCTCTTCCCCTTCCATCGGAGAGGAGTACGGGTTTCGACATTCATGGGGTGTAAAGACTCATTTGCTTTTGGGAATTGGGTATTTTGAAGAGTCGCCACCTAACGATTTTTAAGGTGCGTTAGGGCACCTATAGGGTTCAACTACAACTACATTTGATAACCAGAGATAGGGTAAGGGCTTAAAATTATCCCAAGGGGAAGGTGTTAGGCACCCCTCAGGATCCACTAGTGTGGTTCCCGGCCAGATAGTTTTTGTGAATTTGTGCAATTAGCAAGTAAACAAATAAGGCTCAAATAATAGGGGATTTTAAATTTAAATACACAAGTGTTTGAAAAACAATAAAAGCAAGGTTTTGAAAAGAGTTATAATCTAAGCATGCTTGTGAATGAAAAAGGGATCCTAAGTTTGTTTGTAATATGGATCACATCAATGCAATACCCGGTAATCACTCCTCAAAAGAGGGGCTACACGTGGTATTAGCGCACCGGTCATCATATCTATATCTACCCTTATTAAAGCGAGGATTGGTCTCGACCTCTATTGCATGCTGTTACCCGTCCCATTCCTATCAGTCCCGGAGGAATTTAGGACTACTATTCCTATAAGAAGGAGGTTCTAAGCTGACTCTTAGGTTTAAAGGTAAAATGCTAAGGCGACATACAAAACAAGTAGAACTGCATTTAGAGGGGAAACATATAAACAATTAAAAGGCTCATGTATACCTCCGCAAATAATGCATATAAGCAGCATGACTTAAAAACAGTTAAGGTCTGAATTTTAAATCCTAAAGCAGGGTGTTTGAGTCAGAACCAGATTCATTATATAACTCAGAAAAGAAGTCCGAATCAGGCTTGTCTGCTGGTTGTAGCAGTTGATAATTAAACAGAGGCAGTTCCAGTTTTATTTAAGTACTTACCTAAGGCTTGCCTAGGCGTGAACAGGATTCAGTAGTTATTCAGGATTACTGACAGTTGGAGACTATTGTTATTACCTAAACATGCTGTTCTAGGTGTTCAACACATAGAAATTATGGCCAATTAGTTGTAAAGACTAAACGAAATTATTTTATTCCTTTTCATGCATTCGTAATTAGCCTAAGTGTGCTTAAGCGAACATAAGTGAGATCCTAAAGACATGGTATCTAAATGAAAAGAGGTGCAGAATGATGTATATATGCAGAATCCTAAACAGGATTTCTATATGCAAAAATATTACAGTTACTAGGGCATGCAGAGATGATATATTTGTTAATGTTGTTTAGCCTAAAATAGGATATCTAAGTGTACATGGCAGTAGGAACATGATTGCAGAAATACAGGTTATTAATACATTTAACGCAGGAATTGCTATGTGGTATGATAGTGAAATGGACATGCTGAAAAATGATATGTGTAAATCCTAAGGAACAGGATCTCTAATGCATGAAATGAGTCCTAAGCATGGATTCTATTGCGCAAGTAGGAATGTAAACCTAGTAACATGCTTTCTACCCTTTTAATAGCTAAAACATGCATATTCCCCATCCCTTTTCACTAGCCAGCCCCATAATGTTTACAAATTATTACAGACCAAATGATTGAATTACAAAAGAAGTGCAGAATAAGAAATTACAACCAAAGGAAGCCTGATTTTGACTTCCTCTCTGAGTCATGTAATTAATCACTTCAATGCCAACGTTATTCCAAAGCCTTTCTCATATCTGGGTGTGCCAGAGTTCCCTAAGGACCTCAAGGGGTCCCGGGCAGTGCTCACACCCAGATTTGCATAACCAAACAGAATGAGTGCAGTGTGGAAGGGCTAACTCTTATATGTCCAAGTTCAGAGGGAGCTCAAGGGTCCCAATGCAAGGCTCACACAAGAGGGGCAGAACCTAGATTCTAAGAATATAGTGGAAGTGCAGAACACATGTTGAAAGAGATTTATTTAAAAAAAATGGACTGATAGTCCATTTTGAAAGCAATTAGTGACAGAGGTGATTGAAATCAGTTGTAAATGAAACTCAAATTCCCAAGATGGGATCATACACAGAATCACAGTCATACAAAGGGGTCAAGGGGTTTGGATACACATATATCTGACTGTGAACACATAACCCCATTAAGGGTCTTAGGACTAGTTGGACCTGCACAGCAATGGCTGATACTGGCATGATCACAGGCTAGTCAAAAAGAGCATAATCACATTGAGGGAATAGGGACTTAGGATAGCAAGTTCATAGTAAATGACAAACATAAGGGAGTGCATTAATCTAGAGGGAAAGGGGAAATTACAGCATGCTAGTAATGTGACTTGACTGTTGAACCACAAGCAGAAGTAAACAAGAACGAGGGAAACTGAAACAATTAAAGAAGCATATTGTTGTTGAGGCTTGAAAAATTAACTAGGACATACCAGTAGAGAAAGCAAGGTGCAGAAAGGTACAATAAGCATGATTCCACAGTCTAGCTTTGGCTTTCAGCCGGCTAGACAAAGCAGTAGCACAAGTAATAATAGAGAAGGAAAGAGTTTTGAGTTTATAAGTGTGTGTTCTGAACTCAATTGTTCGTGTGTTTGAAAGAAGAGAGGGTAGGGTATTTATAGTTTTGAAAACGAGTGAAGAATAAGGTAACAAGTAAAATTTTAACTCAGACATGGAAATAACCACAATCAGAATCAATTAACACAAGTACTTCCCTTTAATCAAGGGATTACTGCTCAAATGGATACTAACAGGGCTAATTAAGGAAAGAAATCAGTTTGAGACAAATTGATTCTTGCCATATAAGGGGCAGTAAAAGTATGAAGGTAAATATTTAAGTCTAAGTACAAAATATGCTTAATTTTGGGGAAAGGATTCAAGGTAAAAATATCACAGTAATGAAAGTAAAGGAATCAATCAATTTAGACAAAAGCGAGTAAAATTAGGGTTTATAAGGGAACCCTTTGCAATCAGTCGTAACATTGAGGAAATAAAGATCAATCAAGAAAGAATCATGACTCTGCCTTTCAACATATAAATAGCAAGGGATGGACAGGCATACTAGACATGCATGGTCAAACATATTGTCAAAGAGGAGCAAATTAAACATACAACAGTAGCGGTAGTAAGTTAGGATTCAGTAGTAAAGAAACCTACTCGAAGCACAGTAGGCAACAAGGTCAAGTAGTCATGGATCATACGTAGAGCCAAAGTGTAGAAATCAGTCTTAACAGGTAAAGAAAGTCAGAAACAAATAAAGAACTCATAGTAATAAGTGAGGAAAACCCTTTTAAGAAATTAGGGTTTATGCCATAGTCGAGTTAAAAATGGTAAGAACTCAGAACCAAGTAAGTCAAGCAAGAAAATGATTCAAACACAAAGGACTCAATCAAAACAGACATTCATACAAAAAAAACAAAAAGACAGCTTCAGAACTCGGTTAAAACCCAAAAGTACCTAGGGTTTCAACACGATGAACCAGATAGAAGAAGAACATAAACACATTATTTATACATAGTAAAACGACACTGAAAATCGGAGAAGAGGTCATTAAGAAGAGTTTTAAGAAACCCTAATTTGAAAATGAAGAGTCACTTTGAAAGGAAATCGAAAAACCTTTTGGAAAACATCAAGAAGTTCATAACGTGCACAGATCTATGACAGATCTGAAAGAAAATCGAAAAGCTCTTAAAGCTAGGGTTTCAAAGAACCCAGAGAAAGTGAGAAAGACTTTGAAAAGTTACCGATCTAGCCGGAAAAGTCAAGGATCTGACTTGAACAACCATGGATGGCCGGAAAAAGACTAGAGATCGAAGTTGAGCAGGGATTGGACCAGATCCCTTCGAGATTTGTCCATGGAACCACGAAAATAGGTAACCAGTAGACATAGGAGACGAGTACACACCTTCAATCACCATGGGAGTTCATGGATTATGTGGGGATTGAAGGGAATTAGGGTAGATTTGGGTGGTGGCGGCTAGGGTTTAGGCGGTGTTGCAGAGAGTGTTTGAGAGGAAGGGGATTCTAAGGCGGCGAATTATAACAAATGGTAGGGTTTTGGGGTCGTTTGGGACTAATTAAGGTAAGGGGCGATGGTGGCCATTGATCTGAATGATCAACAACCTAGATTAAAAGGGTAGGTGGGGAATCCGGGTTCGGGTTGGTTTTAAAGGGTTTAGGGGTCGGGTTAAATTAGAAATGGGCTGGGGAATTGGGATTGATTTGGGGTTAAACTGAAAGCCAATTTAGGCTAAAATTTAAATAGCCACTTTTTCTCCTTTTAATTTATACAAAATAGTAAATGGCTTCTAAGAATAAATTAAAAATACTAAAATGCTTTATAACACATAATTAACAATTTAAAAATACTAGACTCAATTTTATGAATATAAGACACAATTAAACCTTAAAAATGGCTAATATTGCAATTGTGTGC